>NC_063379.1:3266032-3280010 GCF_021869965.1 Rhincodon typus | reverse complement strand
TATTTAATAATGCAAAATTAATAATATTAAGTTAATATAAAATATAATCTAATGTACTAAATTAATATTAGTTATTTAATAATGCAAAATTAATAATATTAAGTTAATATAAAATATAATCTAATGTACTAAATTAATATTAGTTATTTAATAATGCAAAATTAATAATATTAAGTTAATATAAAATATAATCTAATGTACTAAATTAATATTAGTTATTTAATAATGCAAAATTAATAATATTAAGTTAATATAAAATATAATCTAATGTATTAAATTCATATTAATTATTTAATAATGCAAAATTAATAATATTAAGTTAATATAAAATATAATCTATACTAAATTCATATTAATTATTTAATAATGCAAAATTCATAATATTAAGTTAACATAAAATATAACCTAATGTATTAAATTCATATTAATTATTTAATAATGTAGAATTTAAGCATAATAAACCAACATAATTTTGGAATAATTGGAATGATGACCATGGATCCAATAAAATATTTTAAAACATTGAATTTGGCACGACTTAAGGATGTCTAAATATACAAACATGTTGTTTATTCCGATTAACCACTTACAATGCCATAGCCTCTGTTTCTGTATGCTCGCAATTCAATGGATGAACATTTTATAAAATATTTGTTCTGTCTACATTTGGAAAATTAAACGCAGCAATATCTAGTAGCATTTCTTTTAAATAAAAACTTCAATGTTGCAGTCTCTGAGTTAATGTCAACTTGTGTTGAGGGCACGAGTTAAGATGAGTTAGAATGAAGTAGAGAGTTTTAGTTTGAGTCTTTTAAAGTATTCTAAAGGATACAACTTTAGACAGTTCTTTAAAGAATCTGAAATGTAAAACCTATTTTAAAACACAGTACATAACAAAAACATAACCATATCTTTAATTGATTAAATAAAACATTTCTTAAAATAAATAGTGCTTAAATCAGGAAAGCAATTTGCACTTTATAATTATTAATTAATGACTTAAGCATCTGAGTATGTACCATATCATTTCTAATTCAACTATGAGACATTTATAATGGCTTAATGTATAAATAGAGAAAAGTCACTAAGAGTCATAGAGATACACAGCAAAGAAAAAAGCCATTCAGCTCATTGAGCTCACCCAATCAACAACAACCCCGTACCCATTTCAATCCCATTTGCCCACCACTTGGCACGTAGCCTTGGCATTGCAAGTACCCATCAAAATCATTCTTCAATGTGATGAGGGTTTCTGTCTCTCCCACCCTTACAGGCAGTGAGTTCCAAATTCTCACCACCCTCCGGGTGAAAAAGATTTTCCACATACTGAAATCTTGAGTTGACTATTTAGATTAGAAACACTTTATTACAAACTCTGACATTTTGCAATGTGTGCCAATACAGTGTGTAAATGTTAATATTACAATTGATCTAAATAAAACAAAATTCTGTTTCAGTGACACAGAAACATCTAAAGGGACCAATAACTGCTGAAATATTTGTTATAATATCAATGTACAATTATAATTTATTATGTCTAACACATTGAAATGTCAAACTCTCTGATATCATAATATGTGATAAAATATTCCACATCTCATTTGATATAAATGATGCGTTCACTTGTATAAATGTTATCAACTTGAATTATAAATGTGAAAGGTTTTGTAAAAGTTTTCTTTTCAAAACAAAACATCACTCAGGGGTAGTGGGTGTCACTATCTAGTCTAATGCTTATTACCCATCCCGAATTGCAGATAGGACAATTTAGAGTCTACCAAATTGTTTGACACATCAAGGTATACCATTCTGTGCTTAATCCAGTTTCATAGTGTAGGCTCAGGTAGCATTGTGTAGATACCTCTGAAATATTATAATAGGGGGTTGCATGAAACACAAAATTGCACAGCCTGAAATGTAGCAGTGAAGCATGTACTTATTTTATAAGGTTGGATAATAGGGTAAATGAGACATCATTGTGCTTAATGTTACTGGACTTGTGATCCTGTAGTTAATTTATAAGATTGGATAATAGGGTAAATGAGGCATTATTGTGATCAATTTTATTGGACTTGTGATCCTGTAGTTATTTTATAAGATTGGATAATAGGGTAAGTGAGGCATCATTGTGATTAATTTTATTGGACTTGTGATCCTGATGATTGGGTTGAATATTTAAATACTTAGACAATTAAATTAAGTGGAACCAAATGTCACCCCTGCATCTGGGGAATTTAAACTCCAGTTGGGTAAATAAATCATGATTATTAAACAATCTTACCAGCGCTGGTGACAATAAAATCAGCAGGATGTTGTAAAAACAAAATCAAGCAGCATTTCAGTGAGGAGGTTTGCCACGCCTGCCTAATCTAGTTTTAATGTGACTCTGGACTCGACAGTAGATGCTTGACTGTGCTCTTAATTTTCCCGACAACCCACACAGTTACCAAAAAGTAGCTTCTAAGCTTTGAGGGGAATTCAGTTTGAGCCAGAGAACCACTCAGGCTATGTGGCTCTCAAGGAATCTCCACTGCAAATATGAATTGAAATGTCACTGGTGCACCTCCGTATGGAACGTGCGAAATGAGGAAGTTTTGCTCTCTCGATAGTCTGCAATTTGAAACGAGTTGGTCCCTGTGCCTGAAACAGGATGCTGCTGCAAATATTAACAGCCTTGCAATGGCTTTGAGGCACCTCTGTTAAATACATTGCATTGAATGCCATTGCGTGTTTCAAAACTTTCAAGTCTACAAGTGTTTTGCAAAGTATACTTACAGCAGGAGCTGTAAATTATGGTCTTAGCACTTGAACCTCTTGAATGAATGAAGTGATGATAAGTTAAGCCTGGTAAATAAATACATGGTTATTTTTATTCACTTATGGGACATGTGTGTCTCTGGCTGAAGACATTCCTCCTCATCTCAATTCCTTCACTCTGAGGCTGTGCCCTTGGGTCCCAGTCTCTCCTGCTGGTGGGAACATCTTCCCCACATCTAGTCTATCCAGGCCTCTCAGTGTTCTGCAAATTTCAGTGTGATTCTCGCTCATCCTTTTAAACTCCATCCCAGACCCAGAGTCCTCAAACGCTCCTCATTCACCGCAGGTGCAGGGTCCTGCATGTTTTTCTGCTTGCCATGTTAAAAGAAGGATGAAGTCATACTGGAAAGCAGACAGGGGAAATTGAAAGAAGATGTGATTTGGGCTGGGAAATATCAGTTACGAAGGATGATTGGATAGGCCAGGATCTTCGGAACAGAGAAGGGAGACCTAAAACTGCAATGCGTAAAACTGAGGGGGTTTGGACAGAGCAGGTAGGCAGGGTCTACTCCCTTTGCATTGAGAAGGCCCATAATCAGGGGGCATAGATTTAGGGTGAGAGGTAAAGGGAAGAGAGGTGATGGCCTTGTGGTATTATCACTGGGCTGTTAATCCAGACATCTAGCTAATGCTCTGGGAATTGGGGTCCAAATCCATTACCATGCAAGATTATTTTTTTTAAATTCTTCATTCATGGGATGACGGTGTCGCTGACGAGGTCAGCATTTATTGCCCATCCCTCATTGCCCAGAGGGTCAACCACATTGCTGTGGGTCTGGAGTCACATGTAGGCCCAGACCAGGTAAGGGTGGCAGTTTCCTTCCCTAAAGGACATTAGTGAACGAGATGGTGAAATTTGAATTCAATAAAAACCTGGAATTAACAATCTAATGACAACCATTTTTGTTTGCGCGGGGAGGGGAGCGATGGTGGGAAGGGTGGGGAACCCATCTGGTTCACTAATGTCTTTTCGGGAAGGAAACTGCCATCCCTACCTGGTCTGGGCCTACATGTGACTCCAGACCCACAGCAATGTGGTTGACCCTCTGGGCAATTAGGGATGGGCAATAAATGCTGACACCATCATCCCATGAATGAATTTTTAATAAAGCAAAAGGTTTAGAGAACATCTGAGGTTCGATGTTAACGTATACACCTGCAATTTTGCTGGGTTTTTTTTTACACTTGTTTGTAGGGCGTGGGTATCAATGGCTGGCCAGCATTTCTCACCCTGGAGAACTAATTTTACACCGAGGGGCTGCTGGGATCTGAATCTCACAGCCTGAATGCTTGGTGGAAGTCTACATTCTCAAAATGTTTGAAGAATATCCAGCTGATTGGCATCTTCGGCATTGCACTGTCCTACCATCAGATGAACCATTGAAAGGTTGATCAGGGAGGCTACTTTCAGAAATACATTAGAAAACAGGGGAAAGGATCAGAGAAGATGAAGGCACCACGAACGCTACAGGAGTCCCAGCATCCCTCGTGTAAATAGAGGCCATTCAGCCCATCGAGTCTGCACCGAGCATCTAAAGAGCATCCCACCCTTCCCCCAGTAACCCTGCATTTCCCACAGCTAACCCACCCTAGCCTGCACATCCCTGGGCACTACGGGACAATTTAGCACGGCCAACCCACCCTAACCTGCACATCCCTGGGCACTACGGGACAATTTAGCACGGCCAATCCACCCTAACCTGCACATCCCTGGACACTATGGGACAATTTAGCACGGCCAATCCACCCTAACCTGCACAACCCTGGGCACTATGGGACAATTTAGCATGGCCAATCCACTCTAACCTACACATCTTTGGACTGTGGGAGGAAACAGGATCACCCAAAGCAAATGCACACAGACACCTGAGGTTGGGATCGAATGTGGGTCCCTGGTGCTATGAGGCAGCAGTGCTAACCACTGAGTCCTGAAGTTTGCAATGCTTGAGACACAAATGTCATTTTGTTGAGCTTCAGGTTTAGTTTTCAAAAAAGAATCTCTTCCAAGGCCATTTCTGATGGAGTGAATGTTTCCAGAACTGATTCCAGGAATGGCAGGATGTATGGTGAGAGACTGGTTTGATTGAGAATTATATTGACTGAGAAGAATAAAGGGAGGATCTTGTAAGAAACCTATAACATTGTAACAGGGTCAACACAGAAAGGATGTTCCTGATGACCGGGGATCCCAGAACCAGGGGATCACAGTCCAAGGATATATACAGCGATAGATAGGTTCTTGCTTCGTAAGGGGATCATGGACTATGAGGGGGAAGGCAGGCGAATGGGGTTGAGAAACATATCAGCCACGATTGAATGGTGGAGCAGACACAAAGGGCTGAATGGTCAAAATATGCTACAATATCTTGTAGTCTAAGGATACAGGGTAGGACTGAGATGTGGAGAAATGTTTTCACCCAGACAGTGGGGAACCTGTGGAATTCTCTGCCACAGAAAGCGGTCGAGGCCAAAACATTGAATGTTTTTCAAGAAGGAGTTAGATATAGATCTCAGGGCTAAAGGGTATGGGGGCGGGAGGAGGTCGGGGGAGAAAGTGGGAATAGGAGATGGAGTCGGACGAATGGTGGACCAAGCGAGAAGGGCTGAATAGACTACTCCGGCTCCAATTTCCTACGTCTCAATTGACTCAGGAGCAGATGCAACAAGGATGCAAAGTAAAAGCTGCAGCCATCAAGGCTTTCTGAAGCGTTTGTTGCAATGAGTCATGGTGCGATAGCTTGGAGCTGTGAAAGTACTGTTACTGGACAGAGTCTGCACACCCAGCCTCGCTGAAGTGAACTTTGCAGAGCTTAGAAAAACAGAAAGAATGAAAACTCCGACTTCCTGTGCCGAGAAAAGCTGGCTTGTTATCTTTTTTTCGTTTGCAGACCTGAATCTCAAACTAAGCAATCTCTGAAGCTAATGTGGTTACCTCCAGCACTCTAGGCCAAAAACTTTTTCCTTTATTCAGTCACGGGATGAGGGTGTCGCTGGCTAGGGCAGCATTTATGGCCCATCCCTAATTGCCCAGGGAGGGCAGTTGAGAGTCAGCGGTGGGTCTGGAGTCACATGTAGGCCAGACCAGGTAAGGATGGCAGTTTCCTTCCCTAAAGGACATTAGAGAACCACATGGACTTTTCCCAACTATCAGCAATGGATTCATCATTGGACTGTTAACCCCAGATTTTCCCTTCCATTAAATTCAAATTCAAATATTCGCCATGGCAGAATTTGAACCAGGTCCCCAAGGCATTTCCTGGGTCTCTGGATAGTCTAGTGATAACACCATTGGGCCATTGCCTACTCATTTAGAGTCATTGCTTCCCTACAGTGTGGAAGCAGATCATTCGGTCCACGGAGTCCAAACTGACCCACCCAGACCCAAACTCCTACCCTACAGCTATGCATTTTGCATGGCAACCCACCCTAACCTACACATCCCTGGGCACTATGGGACAATTTAGCACGGCCAATCCACCCTAACCTGCACATCCCTGGGCACTATGGGAAAATTTAGCACGGCCAATCCACCCTAACCTGCACATCCCTGGACACTATGGGACAATTTAGCACAGCCAATCCACCCTAACCTGCACATCCCTGGACACTACAGGACAATTTAGCACGGCTAATCCACCCTAACCTGCACATCCCTGGGCACTACAGGACAATTTAGCACGGCCAATCCACCCTAACCTGCACATCTTTGGACTGTTTGAGGAAACCGGAGCACCCGGAGGAAACCCACGCTGACACGGGGAAAATGTGCAAACTCCACACAGACAGTCGCCCGAGGGTGGGATCGAACCCGGGTCCCTGGCGCTGTGAGGCAGCAATGCTAACCACTGAAACCCCCACACCCCGACTTTAGAGGCCATCTAGACCTGGAGGTCTAGCTGTGGGGGGTGCAGTTTGAGGCTGGGACGAGAGACCAACATTCTTAGCACTGGTCCACGAGGTAGAGCCAAACCGAAGACCAAACATATCCGCTGACCTTTCATCGTACTGTTTCTCTGTCTTATGCTTCATTGTTACAGTCACTCTGCTAATCGCTCAAACACCCAAAGGTGAGGTCAGCCAACTGAGTCTGTAAAAATGCCCCTGCCTAACGTCAAACAGGATCAAAGTTGGCGAGTCCCACCCAGGGGTGCCTGAGCTGGATCACTGTCAGCCAAGGTGTCAGGATTATCAAACCGAGACAGCAAATGACTTCTGTTTCCTTCGCGCTGTTGTCAACCACAGGATGCCCCAAAGCATTTGACAGCGTATGAAGTACGTCTGAATCGCAGTCACCAGTGCTGATGCAGAAAATGAGGCAGCGCTCTTGTGCATAGCGAACTCCTGCACACGGGAATTTGACAATATTCGGATCTCTAGAGTTGTTGACTGAAACCGACCAAGGCATCAGTGATTGTTCAGATTCAATCAATCAGCTTCGAATACTAAGCTCAGCCTCAATAACGGTGACCGTAAAAATTACCATCAATTTTCATTTCAAGTTCACAATCTGGTCCGCTAATGACGAATGGATTTACTCATTGATAGATAGGTTGAAGATGTTGGGGATTGTTCTCCTTGGAGAGGGAAAGGCTGAGAGGGAGATCCGATAGAGGTTTTCAAACTCAGGGCAGGCCCTTGTCACAGCAGATCGGGAGAAGGTCATCTGATCTTTCTTTAGAGACGGCAAGAAATGCAGATGCTGGAGTCAGAGTCAACACAGTGTGGAGCTGGAGGAACACAGCAGGCCAGGCAGCATCAGAAGAGCAGGAAGGTCGACGTTTTGGGTCCAGACCCTTCTTTAGTGAGATGTGGTCTATGTTGCCGGCTGGGCCCAGCATTTATTACCCCGTCCCTAGTTGCCCCCCTTGAGAAGGTGGGAGTGAGCTGCCCCCTTGAACCGCTGCAGTCCATGTGCTGTGGGTTGACCCACAATGATCTCTTAGGGAGGGAATTCCAGGGATTCTGACCCAGCAACAGTGAAGGAACGGTGATATATTTCCAAGTCAGGATGGAGAGTGGCTCGGAGGGGAACTTGCAGGGGGATGGGGGTCCCATGTATCTGCTGCCCCTTGTCCTTCTGGATGGAAGTGGGTCGTGGGGTTTGGAAGGCGCTGCCTGAGGATCTTTGGTGAATCTCTGCAGCGCATCTTGTAGATGGTACACACTGCTGCGACTGAGCGTCGGTGGGGGGAGGGAGTGGGATGTTTGTGGTTGTGGTGCCAATCGAGAGCGGGGGCTGGATGGTATCGAGCTGCTTGAGTGTTGTTGGAGCTGCCCCCATCCAGGGCAAATGGGGAATATGCCATTGCACTCCTGCCTTGTGCGAGGGGGTTAGAGTTTGGAAGGTGTGTTATTCATGACAGAATTCCCAACCTCTGATTTGCTCTTTTCGCCACAGGATCTACACGACTGGAGGCACATAGGTATCTCGTGATTTTTCGCATTTCTGTTGGGATTATGGGTTCAGTATTGGTCATGTCTATGAACATCAAGGGGCAGTGGTTCTCTCTCAAAAGCTAGTGCCTATTTCTTGTGGTATGACTAGTCATTGTCCTTGGGCAGTGGAAGTTACTGTTTTCAAGGTCTTTCTGAACTGGGTCATGTGCTGCTTCAGTACCTGAGGAGCTCAGAAGACTTATGAGCACTGAATAGTCCTAGCCTACAACAGTTGGGCCTTGTCCCTGCAGAGCAGAAAAGTTCTCAGTTTCGGATCTAGATGTCCCTCAGTAAGATCACGAACCTCAGATCCTTTTCCCTACCATGAGACCATAAGAAATGAGAACAGGAGCAGGCCGTTCAGCCCCTCCAGCCTGTTCCACTAGGATCACGACTGATCCCACATTCCTCACTTTCCTGCCCGGGATTCCCCAACTGATCCAGAATCTATCCCAGCCTTCTGTATACACAGGGACTCTGCCCCCACAGCTCTCTGTGGCAAGGAGTTCCAAAGATTCTGAGAGAAGAAATTCCTCCCCATCTCAGTCTGAAATTGGTGCCCCTTTATTCTGAGCCTATGCCCCCTGGTCCTAGACCCTCCCATGAGGCGAAACACCCTCTCAGCATTTACCCTGTCAAGGCCCTTAAGAATCCCATATGTCTCAATGAGATCACCACTCATTCTTCTAAAGTTCGGTGAGTAGAGTCCCAAACTGTTTAAACTTTGCTCATTAGAGAATCCCTCCCATTCCAGGGATCATCCTGGTGAACCTTTTCTGAACTGCCTCCAACGAAATAATATCTTTCCTTAAATAAGGGGAACCAAAGCTGCTCACTATGCTCCAGATGTGGCCTCACTAGCACCTTGTACTGTTACAGTAAAACTTCCCCAGTCTTATACTCCAACTCCCCTGAAATAAGGGCCAACATTCCCTTACCCTTCCTGATTCACTGCTGCCCCCTCTGGGTGCGAGCTTTCTGTGTTTCCTGCACAAGTTCCCCCCTTTGTGTTTCAGCTTTCTGCAGTTTCTCTCCATTTAAGTAACACTCTGTTCTTTTGCTCTCCTTTCCAAATTGAACAACTTCACACTTTCTCACATTATTCTCCATTTGACAACTTCTTGCCCATTTAGAGTCAGGGAGCCATATGGCACAGAAACAGACCCTTCTGTCCAACTCGTCCATGCCGACTAGATATCCTAAATTAATCTAGTCCCATTTGGTTCATGTCCCTCTTAAACCCTTCCTATTCATATACACATCTAGATGCCTTTTAAATGTTGTAACTGTACCAGCCTCCACCACTTCCTCTGGCAGCTCGTTCCATAAACGCACCACCCTCTGTGTGAAAAAGTTACCCCTTAGGACCCTTTTAAATCTTTCCCCTCTCACCTTAAATCTCTGCCCCTCTAGTTTTGGACTCCCCTACCCTGGGGAAAAGACCTTGGCTATTCATCCTATCCATGCCCCTCATGATGTTACAAACCTCTATAAGGTCACCCCTCAGCCTCCGACGCTCCAGGGAAAATAGCCCCAGCCTATTCAGCCTCCCCCTGTAGCTCAAACCCTCCAACACCGGCAACATCCTTGTAAATCTTTTCCGAACCCTTTCAAGTTTCGCAACATACTCCCTATAGCAGGAAAACCAGAATTGAATGCAATATTCCAAAAGTGGCCTCACCAATGTCCTGTCCATGACCTCCCAACTCTTATATTTAACGTACTGACCAATAAAGGTAAGTGTACTAAACACCATCTTCACTATCCTATCTACCTGCAACTCCACTATCAAGGAACTATGAACCTGCGCTCCAAGGTCTCTCTGTTCAGCAACACTCCCCAGGACCTTATACTTAAGCTATCAATATCTCTTCTGCTAAGCAGCTTCCATCTCTTTTGCACCCTGGCTCCTGGCATTATTCAATACACAAAGGCTGATAACAGTTGATCAAACTCAGCCTTGAAATCTGTCGGTCGCCCCTCCCCAAAAGCCATGACCCTTTGATACAGAAGGGTTCTAGGTTTCCATGACACCAGATCTCCTAGCTCACCTCTCTGTGGCTTGCACATCGTTTTAAGACAGAGCCTTGTCATTTGTACTCTGCATCTCCCATTTCCGCCATCACCTTCCCTAGCTCCTCCAGAAGGGAACCGATTTTGTCCCACTCAACGCCATCTCCATAGTTGCGTATCGCCTCTCCAACCTCAAAACTCAAACGAGGCCCTCGTTCTCGCAAAGTGACCTTCCCCCCAACCCTTCAACATCGAATATGCTTCACTTCTCTTCATGGTAGGCCAATTCAGATGGGGTCGTTAAAAGCTAATCACATTACAAGCGGTCTGAGGGCCAACATAGGCCAGGCCCTGGGTTAGGATGGGAGATTTCCTCCCCTCCAACTTATGTGAGCGAACGAAGCGAATATTCCCAGAAGATTCAGAACTCCGCAGCTCAAACACCACCAGCAAGTTTGGGACGCTTAATCAGGGAAAGATATCCTGGAATTGGAGGCAGACCAGAGAAGGTTCAGAGATAGTAGGAACTGCCGATGCTGGAGTCTGAGATAACAAGGTGTGAAGCTAGGGGAGCACAGCAGGCCAAGCAGCATCAGAGGAGCAGGAAAGCTGACGTTTCAGGTCTGGACCCTGAAGAAGTGTCCAGAACCTGAAACGTCAGCTTTGGTGCTCTAGAGGAGGATCACTCGTCTCATCCCGGGAATGGAGGGAGTGTGTGTTAGGAGGGGAGGTTGAGTAGATTGGGCCTGTACGCATTGGAAAATGGAAGATTGAGGATCGCCTTGTTGAAACATTTTAGATCTTTTTCTGGGTGGGGGTGGGGCGCTTGACAGTGGAGATGAGGAAATGTTCTTGCCCCCTCACCCTCCTTGTGGGACGGTCTAGGAGAAGTAGGTATCATCTCAAAATAAACGGCCACCCATTGAAAACTGAAACGAGAAGGGATTTCTTCTCTCAGAGGGGAGTGATTTTGAGGAACTGTTTACCTCAGAGGGCAGTCGAGGCTGGGTCGTTCAGTATATTCAAGGCTGGGATAGATTTTTGTTTTAATCAGGAAAGAGGTTTGGTGGGGGGAAAGGCAGGAGAGTGGAGTTGAGGGCTATCAGGTCAGGCATGAGGTTTGGAGCTCTCTTCGACAGC
Source organism: Rhincodon typus (assembly GCF_021869965.1). NCBI lineage: Eukaryota > Metazoa > Chordata > Chondrichthyes > Orectolobiformes > Rhincodontidae > Rhincodon > Rhincodon typus. The sequence goes on along the minus strand of NC_063379.1, from coordinate 3,268,604 downwards.
TGGCAGTGGACACCGGATCATTTCTTCCTTTTAATTCTGAGACCGATAAATTTTTGTGAGGTAAAGGTGTTGAGGGATACAGGCCAATGGCAGGCGCATGGACTCAGGCCACAGATCAGTTATTATTTCATTGAATGGGTGGGTCAACCCACAACACATGGACTGCAACGGTTCAAGGAGGCAGCTCACCCCCCTCAAGGGGGCAACTAGGGACGGGGCAAGAAATGCTGGCCCCAGCCAGCGACACCCACATTCCACCAGTTAATACGTACGTATTACAAAAAAGGTTGAAGGGTCCCGACCCGAAACATCAGCTTTCCTGCTCCTCTGATGCTGCCTGACCCTGCTGCCTTCTTCCAGCTCCACACTGTGTTAACTCTGACTCCAGTATCAACAGTTCTTACTACATTTGAATAGCCTGTTCTTACGTTCTTGATGGGCCGAAGGGCCTACTTTCTGCTCCTGCATCTCACAATCTTATAATCTAACATTACGCTGGGCCTCTGCACTGCTAGTCTGATGATATGACCACAACGCCATCCAATCCATCGACTGATTGAATCCACTTTGGCACTCGTATTAAATTGTAAATTGGCAAGACTTATACAATCAGTAGTCGTGCCCTGGGGAGTGTTATAGAGCAGACAGACCTGGGGAGATGTGGTTCTGGTACAGGTAGACTGGGGGGTTAAGAAGGTGTTTAGCGCGCTTGCCTTCATCGCTCAGGCCTTTGAGTATCGGAGTTGGGACGTCACATTGAGATTATACAGGACATTGGTGAGGCCTCTTCTGGAGCACTGTGTCCAGTTCTGGTCTTCCCAGTTATAGGAAGGATATTATTAAACTAGAGCGGGTTCAAGAAATGATTTACCAGGATGTTGCTCGGACTGGAGGGTTTGAGTTGTAAAGAGAGGCTGGATAGACTGGGGCTTTTTTCACTGGAGCGTAGGAGGTTGAGGGGTGACTTGTAGAGGTTTATAAAATCATGAGGGGCATAGATCACGTGAATGGAAAGGGTCTTTTCCCTGGGGTGGGGGAGTTCAAAACTATGGGGCGTATTTTTGAGGTGAGAGAACAAAAGATTTAAAAAGGACATGAGAGACAACTTTTTTTACAGAGTGTGGTGCATGTGTGGAATGGACTTCCTGAGGAAGTGGAGGATGCGGGTACAGTTATAACGTTTATAAGACATTTTGATAGGTACGTGAAGAGAAAGGGTTTAGAGGGATACGGGCCAGGAGCAGACAAGGGGGATGAGTTTGATTTGGGAACATGGTTGTTGTGAACCTGCTTCTGTGCTATATGGCGCTATGACTCTGCCCCATAATCTTGGCTAGTTCAAGATAATACAAATCTGTCCCTATGACCTCTGCATTTCATCTCTAGCACCATGCCCCCGACCAATGCCCCCACCGCACACTCATGGTGTCTAATCTATGTTCTATGCTCTAAGGTATTACTTTGGGATTTTAGCCCCAATGAAATAAGAGTCAACATTCCATACAGCTCATAGACTTCTGCTCAGAATGGGTCAGTGAGTTGTGAGCCCTTGGTCAAGATTGCTAGATCATAGGAACACAGTTAGAGGTCATTCAGAGGCATCGGGTGGATCCCTTATTCAATGGGATCATGGCGGATCAGTGGCCAGTTCCATACGCTTGCTCCCGCCTCCTGTCCCAATTTGTCCCATAACCCCTGAAAGTTTTTAATACAAACCTCTACCAATTTCAGACTTAGCGTTAACTATTGAGGAAACTTCAAATGTCATTCTTATCGAATGCCGGAACGGGCTCGAGGGGCTGAATGGCCTACCCGTGTTCCTACTATAGACTACATGGAAAACCGCAAGATATTAAAGTGTTTTGACATGCTCTGGATTAAACAGGATTTCAGTAAGGAATGAGTTCAACAGCTTAACGTGGGCTGTAAACCTTTTGCTGATTGCAGGAAGTAAAGGGGCTTTGGGAAAGCAGTCAAGAAAAGCTTTTAGGGAGGTAGGAGATGAGATTTATTGCCCTTGATTGCTAGAAAACCTGCTTGGAAGAGACTATAGATCCCTGAAGCACATCCTAGCAATTGTTTCTGGTCTTGGCTTCTGTTTAAAAAAAGAACCCAGAGCATCAAAAGGAAGAAAAAACCTCTTGAGATGCAAACGTCCCTACCCACTCTTGGCGGAAGGAATTGGAAAGCTGATAGAAGTTCCACATCTTAGTATTTTGACGAACTTGTGAACCTGGAAAATCTCAAAATTTCCAAATCCTAATTTCCCAGTGAGCCAAAGCTTGCCTGGCAGAACCCCTATCTACTCTACAGCTGATGGTAAGCAAAGCTATCGAAAAGGATCTCAATAGTGTGTGATGGCTCGTCAAATTTAATCTTTTCAGTCTTTTCTCAGACCATTATACCAAGAAACAATCGCCTATGGGAGTGTAGAGGAAGCTTTACTCTGTATCTAACCCGGTGCTGTCCCTGTCCTGGGAGTATTTGACGGGGGACAGTGTAGAGGGAGCTTTACTCTGTATCTAACCCGGTGCTGTCCCTGTCCTGGGAGTGTTTGATGGGGGGGACAGTG
>NC_063379.1:3265765-3266022 GCF_021869965.1 Rhincodon typus | reverse complement strand
GACAGTGTAGAGGAAGCTTTACTCTGTATCTAACCCTGTGCTGTCCCGGCCCTGGGAGTGTTTGATGGGGGGGACAGTGTAGAGAGAGCTTTACTCTGTATCTAACCCGATGCTGTCCCTGTCCTGGGAGTGTTTGATGGGGGGGACAGTGCAGAGAGAGCTTTACTCTGTATCTAACTCTGTGCTGTCCCTGTCCTGGGAGTGTTTGATGGGGGGACAGTGTAGAGGAAGCTTTACTCTGTATCTACCCCCGTGCT
>NC_063379.1:3260712-3265755 GCF_021869965.1 Rhincodon typus | reverse complement strand
CCGTGCTGTCCCTGTCCTGGGAGTGTTTGATGGGGGGGACAGTGTAGGGGAAGCTTTACTTTGTAACTAACCCCGTACTGTCCCTGTCCTGGGAGTGTTTGATGGGGGACAGTGTAGAGAGAACTTTACCCTGTATCTAACCCTGTGCTGTCCCTGTCCTGGGAGTGTCTGATGTGGACAACACAGTGGGAGCTTTACTTTCAGTTTAAAAGAGAAAAGGAGAGTTTGCTTTCAGGTTAAAAGTTTAGAAACAGGCTCTTCGGCCCCTCATGTCCATTCCAACTGACAAAGACCAGACTATATTAACCCCATTTATCTGCAGTTGGTCCATCGCCAACCTTTGCCCTGGTATTTTAAATGCCTGTGCTTTACCATTTGCAATGAGTAGGTATTATCTCTGCGGGGTCTTTTCCTTTTGTGTTGTGTGAGTGTTAGTGTTTGAATTAATTGGGGATATCTTTCAGTTCGAGTTGAGTTGTTGATCAGTCTTGCAAGTTGTGTCTTTTTGTTTTGGAGTTCTGTGTGTTCATAGATGGATGATTTTCGAGTTTATTAAAGAAACCTGATCAAAGTTTCATTCATTGCGGACGGGGGTAGACATAAGGCAAATAAGTGGCCATTTTAGCGATTGGATCAATGCATTTCCCGCTCAGCCACTCACAGACTAGTCAAGGTGATGAGCATCACCATCCTTCCGTGAGACGAAGGAGCGGAACGAAGCCATTCGGCCCATCGACTCTGCTACCCCTCACAGCTGCAGCACTACCGAAAGATCTACCTCCAAAACTTTTGGAAATGGCTCGGAATCCCCGGCCAGGGAAAATGAGGAGACCCTGGGGTCAGAGAGAGTTTGGACCGTGTCAGGGAATGGGGGAAAAGTTTAGAGGGGGAAGGAGGGCCTGAAATGAGGGCACGCGGACTCAAATGGCAGATCAGCGATAAAGGTCTGGCAGATGGCATGATGACGCTTTCTGGTCGACGTGGTATTATCGCTGGACTGTTACCAGAGATCCAGATAGCGCTCTGGGAACTGGGGTTCGAATCCTGCCGCGGAATTTGAATTCAATAAAAATACCTGGAATTAAGAGTCGACTGTCAGAGTGGGGAAAGGCTAGTGTCCTTTAGGGAAGGAAACTGCCATCCTTACCTGGTCTGGGCCTACATGTGACTCCAGACCCACAGCAATGTGGTTGACTCTTAACTGCCCTCGGGGGCAATTAGGGATGGGCCATAAATGCTGCCCCTAGGCAGCGATGCCCTCATCCCATTAGTATATAAAAAAAAGTCCATCCACAGACCAATGTAACCATCTCGCAGCAAGTAAGTGGCCCATTTCTTGCCCAAAGAGGAACTGTCCTGCCTCCAGCTCACTCTACGATGCCAGTTCCACTAGTGCGTGGGACACTGCTAGTTGGCACCAAGAACTGAGTGGTTCCTACTTTCGGTACACGAAACACTCACTGACTTCCCGATCCTACGACCAAATTCCCTGCCCCGCCCGATGCTCAAAACTTACACTTAAAGGTGGAAAAGTTCAGCGCATGTTGGGGAGCGAAACTGTTGTAGTCCTCATAGTCTTCGTCTGGAGAATCGAAGTCACCAGCGGCAGGTACGGGGACTGCAACACAAAGTGGGCGCACAGACAGGGTTAGCTTGGCAGGGGGAACGGTCAAAACGCCAGCCGGGTGCAGGACCCACTCCACCGTTCGGGCAGACAGAACGAGGGCACAATGAGAATCAGTGCTGAGGGAGCGCCGCACTGTCGGAGGGTCAGTGCTGAGGGAGTGGGCACTGTCGGAGGGTCAGTGCTGAGGGAGCGCCGCACTGACGGAGGGTCAGTGCTGAGGGAGCGCCGCACTGTCGGAGGGTCAGTGCTGAGGGAGTGCCGCACTGTCGGAGGGTCAGTGCTGAGGGAGCGGGCACTATCGGAGGGTCAGTGCTGACCATCAGCCTGCCTCCCATGGCACAGGGCCATACATGGATCTGACAACCCTGTGGCCATTTCCTCTAAAGCAGGTGAGGCTACGCTGAGGTGCGACTTCGGCGTTCCCAATTCGGGAATGGTTTGTTTGGAGCCAATGGCTAGTGTTGATGACCAGGCTTATCCTGATTGGCAAGGAATCCAGAGGAAGCAACGAGGAAAGATTGTCTACTGAGGAAGTTGTTGTGAAATGGAATGCATTCCCTGACAGAGCAGTGGGAGTAGACTGTGTCAAAATGTCCAAAAGAAAGCAGGTAAATATTTACCAGGAAAATGTTGCAGTGTGATCGAGAAATAGTCAAGAAATGACTCTAATTAAGAGGAGTCGAGTGGCCTCTTTCTGTTCTGCACGATTTTATGCTGTAAAGCTATAACAGGGACGCGCAAAGGATGGATATACTACACTGCCCAACCTCTTCCCCTAAGTCAAGCCACCGATTCTACCTCCTGACTCCCCAAAGCCTTTCTACCGTCTGCAGGTCAGGAGTGTGACTCCCCATCTCCGTCAACCGCTCACCATCCTTGCTTGGAACTGCGTTGTTGTTCCTTCACGGGGGTCAAAATCCAGGAACGCCGCTCCGGAACAGCACTGGGGATGATCCTACACATCCTCCCCACCCCCATCCTCAAAGTACTGCAGCGGTTCAAGAAGACCGCTTATGCCAACCTTCTCCAGGGCACCTAGGGGTGGGCCAGCGATGCCTACGTCCCACGAGCGAATAAAACTGATCTGTCTGCACCGTTGTTCCGTTGGTCACGTTCCACGGAGGTGGAAATGGATAAGAGGCGGCAACAAGCAAATTCCTATTGGTTCCCCTCACTGGGATGCAAGTCAGAACTCCAGAAACAGAGGTCTGCAATTCGGGGTAGGCTGTTTCAGACTGAGATGAGGGAGAAATGTCTTCACCCAGAGAGTGAGGGAGCCTCTGGAATTCACTGCCGCAGAAAGCATGAGCGGGATAGAATTACAGAATCAGAGAGTCACACGGTACAGAAACAGACCTTTCAGCTCGATTCGTCCATGCTGACCAGATATCCTAAAGGAATCTAGTCCCATTTGCCAGCATTTGGCCCATATCCCTCTAAACCCTTCCTATCCATGTACCCATCCAGATGCCTTTTAAATGTCGTAATTGTACCAGCCCCCACCATTTCCTCTGGCAACTCATTCCATACACGCACCACCCTCTGTGTGAAAAAGTTACCCCTCAGGTCCCTGTTAAATCTCTCCCCTCTCACCTTAAACCTATGCCCCTCTAGTATTGGATTCCCCCTACCCTGGGGAAAAGACCTTGTCTATTTACCTTATCCTCGCCCCTCATGGTTTTATAAACCTCCATGAGGTCGCCCCTCAGCCTCCGACGCTCCAGGGAAAATAGCCCCAATATTCAGCCTCTCCCTGTAGGTCAAACCCTCCAACCTCAACATGATGTCCCCAACTCCTACACTCAAAGACCTGAGCGATGAAGGCAAGGGTGCCCGATGCCTTCTTAAACCCCCTGTCTACCTGTGACGCAAAATTCCGAAAAATAAACTATGTTCCTATACCCTTGGGTCTCTCTGCTCGACAGCAGATGATGGAATACTATGCTCTATACTGGAGGAATGCTGTGAGACCACGCTTAAATAGCCATCCAGGGCAAAGCAGCCCATTGGATTGGCACCTCATCTACAGACTTCAAGGTGCACTCCCTCCATCATTAATGCACAGCGATGGCACCATCTGTAGTGACCAACTTCAATAATGCCTGATCTTCATGCATCCAGCCGGACTTGTTTTCGATGCTTGGTACCACCCAGAAGCTACTGCTCCTCTTTGAGCGATCCAGGGCGAGAGCGTCTGTGGCGACATTGCATTTCTTTTTTGTTTCAACGGGGGCTTTGTCTCCATCCTGGTAACTTCCTGCTGGTAACCGTCGTCCCGACGCTGAGATTGGGAGATCATGAGTTGCGTACCGGACTGAGTCGCATTTGCGAAATGGGCACCCCATGCGTGAAACTAGAATGTACCGGGGCCTCTTACGGCACGGAAACGTAGAAAGTGGAAGGAGGCCTTTCGGCCCGTCCATCCGGTTCTGCAATCCCACTTGACCACGGCTGATCAGCCAACTCAGTCCCCCTGTCCCCGCTTTCTCCTTCACATCCCTTTAGCCCTAAGAACCATATCTAATTCCTTCTCGAAAAGCATTCAATAGGGTGGCATGGTGGCTCACTGGTTAGCACCACTGCCTCACAGCGCCAGGGACCTGGGTTCGATTCCACCCTCGGGCAACTGTCTGTGTGGAGTTTGCACATTCTCCCTGTGTCTGCGTGGGTTTCCTCCCACAGTCCAAAGATGTGCAGGTTAGGGTGGATTGGCCGTGCTAAACTGTCCCGATGTGCGGGTTAGGGTGGATTGGCCGCGCTAAACTGTCCCGTAGTGCCCAGGGATGTGCGGGTTAGGGTGGGTTGGCCGCGCTAAACTGTCCCGTAGTGCCCAGGGATGTGCGGGTTAGGGTGGATTGGCCGTGCTAAATTGTCCCGTAGTGTCCAGGGATGTGCAGGTTAAGGTGGATTATAGGGGGATGGGTCCGGTTGGGATGCTGTGTGGGTTTTTATGGATTTGTTGCCCCAAAGGGCCTGTTTCCACACTGTGGGGCTTCGATTCTATTCAATTGAGAGTTTTTGTTGTCAACCACTTTCTGTGGCGGTGAGAGAGTGAGTAGGAACTGCCGATGCTGGAGTCAGACATAACACAGTGAGGAGCCGGAGGAACACGCAGCATCAGAGGAGCAGGAAAGCTGACGTTTTGGGTCGGGACCCTTCTGCGGCAGTGAATTGCATGGGCTCCTCAATCTCTCTGGGCCAAGGCACTTCTCCTCATCTCACAGCCTACCCCATATCCTTAGACTCCATCGCAACCCCCCACCACCGACCAGATGTGGACTTACGATTAGTCTGCAAATGATGGCCATTGCGCGGTAGTAAAATGGGTTAAAGCCTCCCCACGCTCTGGGGTAAGGCAGGGGGAATGTTTCAGTGCATACCAGTCTGTGTAGGAGGTTTGCTGTTGATGCTCGGCG
>NC_063379.1:3249032-3260212 GCF_021869965.1 Rhincodon typus | reverse complement strand
GTGTGTGTGTGTGTATGTGTCTGTGTCTGTCTGTGTGTGTGTGTGTGTGTGTGTGTGTGTGTGAGCATGTGTGTGTGTGTGTGTGTGTGTGTGTGTGTGTGTGTGTGTGTGTGTGTGAGCGTGTGTGTGTGTGTGTGTGTGTGTGTGTGTGTGTGTGTGTGTGTGTCTGTGTGAGCATGTGTGTGTGTGTGTGTGTGTGTGTGTGTGTATGTTGAGGTGGGGGGAGGAGCCTTCAGTCATCTCAGTAGCTGTGGGTCTGACAGGATGAGATCAGTCACGCTTCTACGAAAGCCGAGAGCGAGCAGGAGAATGTGACAGAGGCAGAGAGAAGGAGAGAGAGAAAGAGAAAACAACAGGGACAGAGAGAAATGGAGTGAGGGAGGGAACGATAGAGGGAGAGGAAGGGAGTGAGAGTGACTGTGAGGCAATGGGAGGGATAGAGAAAGGGGGTGATGGGGAAGGCTAGAGCAGGAGAGAAAGGGAGAGCGAGAAAGAAGGGAGAGAAAGGAAATGAGAAAGGCAGCAAGGGAGGGAAAGAAAGGGAGAGAGAGAAGGAGGGTGAGAAGTGGAGAGAGAGAATGGGAGTGAGAGAGGGAGACAGAGAGGGAGAGAGAGAAAGGGAGTAAGAGAGGGAGATAGAGAAAGGGAGTGAGAGAGGCAGTGCGAGAGGGAGAAAGAGAGTGAGAGAGGGAGGGAGAGAATGGGAGTGAGAGAGGCAGAGAGGGAGAGTGAAAGGGAGTGAGAGTAGGAGACAAGGAAAGAGAGACAGGCAGTGAGAGACAGTGAGGGAGGGACTGAGAGACAGTGAATGAGGGGCAGAGAAAAAGGGAGTGAGAGAGGCAGAGTGGAAGGGAGAGAAAAGGAGTGAGAGAGGTTGAATTGAATGGGAAAGGAAGACAAAGGGAATGAGAGAGTAAAAGGAAGTGAGATGGAGACAGAAGGGAATAAAACTGAGTGAGAGAGGAAAAGGAAGGGACTTGTAGAGGCAGGATGGGAGTGACAGATAATGGGAGTACAGGAAGCAGAGAGAATGCAAAAGGGAGTGAGAGGTAGAGAGAAAGGTTGGAGGGAATGAACGCTGACGAATAATGAGAGACAGAGTGGGAGAGACAAATGGATGAAGAGCAAAGATAGAGGGATGGTAAAAAGGCAGAGCAATTGGGGTCCAAGGAAGCAGAGGTAGAGTTAGAAAGGGAAATCTACAGATACAAGGCGAGAGAGAGCACACACGAATGACAAAAAGACTTCAAAAGAAGGATCAAGGGAATGAGATAAAGCGATGGATGGATAGCGAAGTGAAAGTGCCAGTTATTCAGGGAAAGAATGGTTGAATTGTAGAGATAATGACAGGGGAGAGAGGGATTGAGAAAGAAGGACAGAAGCATAAGAGGAATGATAGAGCGACAGAAAGAATGAGACAGAGGTGAGGGGAAGATGGGAAGTAAGTGAAACTTGGAGACAAATGGAGAGGGATAGACAGATACAAAGAAGAGGAGAGAGATATAGGATAGAGAGGCATAATGTCAGTGTAACCTATTGACCACCAACTAGTGGGGATGATGTAGAAGAACAGAGAGATGCAAACATCATACAGTAGTTATAATGGACTTTAATTACTCAAATATAGACCGGGGCATTGCTAGAGTTAGGCAATATTTGATCAGCACAACTAGGAAGGAGGCACTGTTGACCTGGTTCTGGGGATTGAGCTGGACTAAGTAGATCTAGTGTCGATGGGAGTGCATTCAGGGAATGGTCATCATTGTAACCTTAGGATGGCAGTAACAGGACGCATGATAGCAAGTAGAGACCTATCTTCAACTGTGCAAGAACAGAGCTGGGCCAAAGGTTGGTGGGGAAAAATAAAACCTGTTGCTGAATAATGGGCTACTTTCGAAAGAGGAGATGTTTTGGGCACTCTCAAGGTATATTCCCAGAAAAAGGGGAAAGGTAGGTCAAGGAAATCGAGAGCTCTCTGGGCGCCAATGGAGATAGAGAAAGAAAGAACAGGTATGCTCAGGAAGTCAATATGGTTGGGAGCCAAGCTAAAGGCAGGAAGTTCAGAAGGGAGGTGGGAAAGAAAACAAGACAAGCAAAGCTTATGAGAAGATGTTGGCAGCTAACAGAAAGGGAAATCCCAAAGCCTTCTATAGATCCTTAAACAAGGGAAGGAGTGGCAAAAATGTGAGTTGGGCCCAATTAGTTACCAAAATGGGGAGTTGACACATGGAGGCAAAAGACATGATGGAGGTGTTTAATGAATGCTTCGCATTCATAACTGCGAGGCAACATTACCGTAGACCCTGGTGACAGGCCTGGAATCTCAGTCCCTAGAAGGGTTTAAAATTGATTGGCAAGCAGGAGATATCGGATGTGCAGTCAGCACTTAAAAGCTGATAGGTACCGCCGCTAGATGAGATGTATCTGAGGAGATCGAAGGAAATGGAAGTGGAAATCGCAGAGGCAGTTTTCAGCTACCCTGGATTCAGGATGAGCCCGGAGTGCTGCAAAGGGTCCAGATCCGAAACGTCAGCTTTCCTGCTCCTCTGATGTTGCCTGGCCCGTTGCGTTCCTCCAGCTCCACACCTTGTTATCTCCTACTATCTCTGCAGAATTGCAAAGACCATTTCAGAAAGGTTGCAAAGATGAGATCAGCAACTGCAGGACTATTGGCCTAACTTCAACGACAGGGGTTGGCGGTGGTGGGGGGGGGATCCGTTTGAAACAATTATTTGACGTAGAATTGACAGTGAAGTGGAAAAATTGGGAGCTACTGAGGAAGAACCAGCAGAGGTTTGTTAAGGGAAAGTCAGGTCTGACTAAATAGCTGGGTTTTTTTTTTCTGAAGAGGATGGATAAGTGTAATGCTGTGGAACGTGGACTGGCAGAAGATGCTTTGCGACCTTCCCACACAACAAGATTGTGAGGAAATTGACGGAGTCAAAGGGTCAGTGGAAAAATGTACGCAGAATTCGCCAAGGAGTACGCAATGGAGAGTGATGGTCAATGGATATTTTCCATACGGTGAAAGGTTTGTAAAGGTGATCTGTATTGGGAACCCTTGCTCCTTCTGATATATGCTTGTCATCTTGATGTGCGGCTGATAATTCTAAAGTTGGCGGACAAGGCAAAACTTGGGAGCAGTGTGGATTATGAGAAGGGTAGCGTGAACTCCTTAGATGGATTTGCTGTAGCTCAATGCAGGGAAGTGGTGAGGTGATGCATCTTGCTGCAAGGAAGGTGGAGAGACAGGACAATGTTGTAAGGAGTACAGGAGGAGAGAGAGCAGGCTGTGTCCATATGATTAAAGGTGGCAACGACACATAGAGAGCACAGGTGGAGGTTGACAGGGAAACCGAATAAAGCATGCAGTACTCCAGGCTTCATTAATAGTGGTAACAAGGTGTAGAGCTGGATGAAAATTTTCTGAAGAAGAGTCCAGATCCAAAACGTCAGCTTTCCTGCTCCTCTGATGCTGCATGGCCTGCTGTGTTCATCCAGCTGTACACTTTGTTATCTCAGATTCGTCAGCGTCGGCAGTTCCTACTATCTCTTCATTAATAGAGGCTTAGAATTCAAGAGTTATGCTGATGCCCCAGTGGTATTATCACTAGGCTGTTAGCCTAGAGACCCAGGATATGTTCTGGGTTTGAATCCCACCATGGTAGAATTCAATGTCCATAAAAATATGGAATTAAACTATGATCAAAAGCATAGTTTCTTGAAAGTCGCAGGTACACAAGGTAGTGAAGAAGGCATTTCGTATGTTTGCCTTTACTGGTCAGTGCATCGAATATAGGAACAAAAACAAAGTTGCTGGAAAAGCTCAGCAGGTCTGGCAGCATCTGTGAAGGAAAAAAGCAGAGTTAACGTTCAGAACTGAGGAAGGGTCACCGGACCCGAAACGTTAACTCTGCAACTTTGTTTTTCTTCCTGATTTACAGCATCCGCAGTCCTTTCGGCTTTTATTTAGCATTGAATGTAGGAGTTGGGAAGTCATGTTTCAGCTGTATAGGACATTGGTTGGGCCACTTTTGGAATACTGTGTACAATTCTGATCTCCCTGCTATAGGAAGGATGTTGTGAAACTTGAAAGGATTCAGAAAAAATCGACAAGGATGTTGCCAGGGTTGGAGGGTTTGAGCTACAGGGAGAGGCTGAATAGTTTGGAGCTATTCTTTCCTGGAGTGTTGGAGGCTGAGGGGTGTCCTTCTAGAGGTTTATAACATCATGAGGGGCATGGACAGGGTGAGTGGCCAAGGTCTTTTCCCCCAGGGTAGGGGAGTCCAAAACGAGAGGGGCATAGGTTTAAGGTGAGAGAGGGGAAAGATTTAAAAGGGACCTAAGGGGCAACTTTTTCACACAGAGGGTGGTGCGTGTATGGAACGAGCTGCCAGAGGAAGTGGTGGAGGCTGGTACAATTGCAACATTTAAAAGGCATTTGGATGGGGACATGAATAGAGAGGGTTTAGGGGGTATGGGACAAATGCTGGGAAATGGGACTGGATGAATTTAGGATATCTGGTTGGCATGGATGAGTTGGACCAAAGGGTCTGTTTCTGTGTTGTAAATCTCTATGACTATGTTGACTGTTGTAAAAAAAACCCATCTGGGTCACTCATGTCCTTTAGGGAAGGAAACTGCCATCTTTACCTGGTCTGGTCAACATGTGACTCCAGACCCGCAGCAATGCGGTTGACTGGGCAATTAGGGATGGGAAATAAAAGCGAACCCAGCCAGCAAATGCCCACATCCTGTAAATAAATAAACAAAAACAATAGAAAAGACACTAGTTAAATGTCAGCTGGAGGATTGTATCCAGTTCTGGGCATCACACTTAGGAACGTGTGTGAACACATTGGACAGTATGAAGGAGAATTTTACAAGAATGGTCCCGGGGATGAGAAACTTCAGTTACAAATATCAACTGGACGATTGTCCTTGGTGAGGAATAAGGTAAGAGGAGGTTTGATGGAGGTTTCCAGAATTGTGATAGGCTTGCAGAAAGTAGATCAGAAGAAACTGTTCCCACTCGTAAAAAGATCGTGAAGCAGAGGCATAGTTTTAAAGGTTTTTGCAAAAGAAGCAAACACGAGGTCAGAAAGGAGGGGAAGCGATGGCCTAGTGGTATTATCGCTGGCCTATTAACCCAGACAATGTTCTGTGGACCCGGGTTCAAATCCCACCCTGGTGGAATTTGAATTCATTTAAAAATATCTGGAATTAGGAATCTAATAATGACCATGAATCGATTGTTTGGGAAAAACCCATCTGGGTCACTATTGCCCTTTAGGGAAGGAAACTACCATCCTTATCTGGTCTGGCCTACATGTGACTCCAGACCCACATCAACATGGTTGACTCTCGACAAAAACAAAGCTGCTGGAAAAGCTCAGGAGGTCTGGCAGCATCTGTGAAGGAGAAAACACAGTTAACGTTTCAGGTCCGGTGACCCTTCCTCGGTTCTGAGGACCGAAACGTTAACTCTGTTTTCTCCTTCACAGATGCTGCCAGACCTGCTGAGCTTTTCCAGCAACTTTATTTTTGTTCCTGATTTACAGCATCCGCAGTTCTTTTGGTTTTTATTTAGTGGTTGATTCTTAACTGCCCTCTGAGCAATTAGGGATGGACAATAAATGCTGCCCCGCCAGTGATGCCCTCATCCCGTGAATGAATAAAGGAAAAAAAAAGTAACTGATTTTCACACAATGCATATGTCGTTCGGGTGTGACAAGCAGTGTCTGGGAATGTGATAGAGGCAGTTCAAACTGACGCATTCAAAAGAGAACCAGATGATTATTTAAATAGAATTGATGTGCAAGGTAGTGGGAAAAGGCAAGAGATTGACTGTAAGCCAGTGTGCTTGCAGAACCAACAGAGAAACAATGGGCCTAATGGCCTCCTTTTGCGCCTGTAGCAATTCTGCATGGATAGGTGGACAGGAGTGATGGATTGAGAGATGGAGAAATAGAACAAAGGGAAGGACATATACAAAGAAGGGTGCACGTATAGTGAGAAATATTGGAATAGATAGAGATAGAAAGGGATAAAGGAAGATAGAGAGGGAGAGAGAAATTTACAGAGGTAGTGAGAAGTGAAGATAGAGAGGGTCAATAGATACAGAATAACAGAGGGATAGAGAGTGGGTAGAGAGATGCAGAGCGATCGCCACATTACCAAAAGGATGTGGATGCTTTGGAGAGGGTGCAGAGGTGGTTCACCAGGATGTTGCCTGGTATGGAGGGCGCTAGCTATGAAGAGAGGTTGAGTAGATTAGGATTATTTACATTAGAAAGACGGAGGTTGAGGGGGGACCTGATTGAGATCTACAAAATCATGTGAGGTATAGACAGGGTGGATAGCAAGAAGCTTTTTCGCAGAGTGGGGGACTCAATTACTAGGGGTCACGATTTCAAGGTGAGAGGGGAAAAGTTTAAGGGAGATAGGCGTGGAAAGTTCTTTACACAGAGGGTAGTAGGTGCCTGGAACACGTTGCCAGCAGAGGTGGTAGAGGCAGGCACGATAGCGTCATTTAAGATGTATCTAGTCAGATACATGAATGGGCAGGGAGCAGAGGGATACAGATCCTTGGAAAATAGGTTACGGGTTTAGATAGAGGATCTGGATCGGCGAAGCTTGGAGGGCCGAAGGGCCTGTTCCTGTGCTATAATTTTCTTTGTTCTTTTGTTCTTGATGAAGAAGTATTTAGAGAGTGAGACCGTTTGAAAATGCGAGAGAAGGATAATGGCACGAGATGGATTTAGAGGAATAGAGGGATAGGAAGAGATGGAGTGGAAGGGAGAGAGGTAAAGAGGATAAGGTTAGAGATAGAGAGGGTTAAAGGCTTGGAGAGGTGGAGGATGAGGTAAAGAGAGAGGGATGGAGGGATTGAGAGGCATAGAGAAGAACAGAGGTGTAGATGGAATGAGAGTGACAGAGGAATAGGAGGATACGGAGAGATAGACGAAGATGAACAGAGTGGTGCAGAGTAGGATGGAGGGATATATGAGGATATGGGACATCAAGAGATCGAGACTGAAGAGGGATAGAGGAATGGACGTGGCACAGAGAGCGAGAGAGTGTGGAAGAGAGGGATAAGGAGAGATAGAGTGGGATAGAGAGAATCGAGAGTCAGTGAGAGTTAGAAGGGTGGAGACTAATGTGGAGATTGAGATACCTAGGCAAAGGGAAAGAGGGTCTAGAGACAAGTCAAGGTAGAGCAAGGAATGACTGAGGGACAGACACATAAACAGAAGAAAGGGTTAGAGAGAAAGAAAGGATGAAGGGATAGAGAGGGATGAAGTGGGACAGATGGAAAGGGATAAGGAAGGACAGAGAGGAGTAGAGAGCAGAGATACAGACATGGGTTGAGAGATAGCGAGAGATGGAGACAGGTATAACAGAGTGAGAGGCCGAGATGGGGAGAGAAATGAAGGGACAGGAATAAAGGGCAGGTTGGGGTGTGTAGTGGGGAATGATAGATAAATTTAAGAAAGGCTCCAGTAAGCTGCAAGGTAAGAAATTTAAGAGGCGGGGAAGAGGGAGAGTATGAAGGACTGCAGGGGAAAAATGATAGAATCTATTCTTGGCAAATAGCCCTTGAGAGAAGAATGGTAAAATTGGGCAGGGTTGTTATCAATGGGGACTTACAAGAGTCAGTGTTTCACAAATTTTCTGTATGTATGATGTTGTTGATATATCAGTTGTAATATTTGCTCATGTCACCAAACTGGGTGGGAATGGAAGTTGTAGGGAGGATATACTGCAAGGGCTCAAGAGGGCTTGGACAGATTATCATAAAATTGTGAAATTAATCACTTTGGTCGAAATAAAAAAAAACAGGAAGGCAAAATATCTCTTAACTGGTGAAAGTTTGGGAAAAACGTGTGACTAAAGGAATATGTACACAGGGTAAAAACAGCAACCCCCATGAACTGCAGGACACCACATAGCTTAGAGGAATAGAGAGATCTTGGGGTAATTATTCACAGATCTCTGAAGTCGGCAGAGCACGTGAAGAGGATGGTTAAGAAGGCACTTGCTTTCATCAGTTGTGGCACGGAGTACAAGAACAAGGAGGTCATGTTGGAGTTGTACAGAGCGTTGGTCAGGCTGTGTACAATTCTGGTTGCCTCACTACAGGAAGGATGGGACAGCACTAGAGGGGTTACAGAGGAGATTCACCAGGATGTTGCCTGGGATGGAGGCAGGCGAGATTAGAGAGGCTTGGATTCTTTCCTTTAGAGCAGAGAAGACTGAAGGGGGACATGACTGATGTGTATAAGATTACGAGGGGCACAGACAATGTGAATAGGCATGGCATGATGGCACAGTGGTTAGCACTGCTGCCTCACAGACCCAGGTTTGATTCCACCCTCGGGCGACTGCCTGTGTGGAGTTTGCACATTCTCCCCGTGTCTGCGTGGGTTTCCTCCGGGTGCTCCGGTTTCCTCCCACAGTCCAAAGATGTGCAGGTTAGGGTGGATTGGCCATGCCAAGTTATCCCATAGTGTCCAAGGATATGTGGGTTATGTGGGTTAGCCATGGGAAATGCAGGGATGGGGGGATAGGTTTTGGTGGTTTAGTATGGACCTGTTGGGCCAAATGGCCTGTTTTCATGCTGTGGAGAGTATCAACATATAGAGAGCAGTTTCAAAGAATCAGAGGAGACCCTACTGAAACATGCAAGATTCTTCAGGAATCTGATAGGGTAGATGAGGAAATGTCGTTTCCCTTTGTGGGAGAGTCTGGGACCAGACAGTATTATCTCAGAATAAGGGGTCACACATTTATGATGGAGGTGTGAAGGAATTTCTTCTCTCAGAAGGGGGTGAACCTTTCTTTACTGCAGAGGGCTGTAGGGGCTGGATCGTTAAGTATACTCAAGGCTGAGATAGACAGATTTTTAATCAGAAAGGGAGAGGGAAAAGGCAGGAAAGAGGAGTTGTGGATTATTAGGATAGCCTTGATTGTATTCAACAATGGAGAAGACTCGATGGGCTGAATGGCCTACCTCTGCACCTCATCTTATGATTCTATGCACTTATCTGATGCTTCTTTTAGCATCATTCTTCATTGTTCTTAGACCTTTTTAAACCCCACAACGATCCCTGTGAAGGAACTGTGCAGCAAAATAACCGAATTTTGCTATGTGACTCCCAAGTTAAGAAATTACCAATGGGATTGCAATTTTTTGCGGTGTTTATTTCAACACAAAAGGCTTTTGGCACACTTTCCTTCATTGCTCAGTCCATTGAGTAGAGGAGTTGGAACGTCATGTTGAGATTGTACAGGACGTTGGTGAGGCCTCTTCTGGAGTGCTATGTCCAGTTCTGGGGTCCCTGTTATAAGAAGGATGTTATCAAGCTGGAGAGGGTTCAGAGGAGATTTACCAGGATGTTGCCGGGTATGGAAGGTTTGAGTTATAAAGAAAGGCTGGATAGGCTGGAACTTCTTTCACTGGAGCATAGGAGATTGAGAGGTGATCTTACAGAACCTCATAAAATAATGAGGAATTGGACTGAGTTAATGATAGTTGTCTTTTCCCTAGGATGGGGAACTTTGAGACTGGTGGCACATTTGCAAGGTGAGATGGGAGAGACTTAAAAAAGACATGAGGGGCAAAGTGTTTACACAGAGTGTTGTTCAAGTGCGGAAAGAACATCCTGAGGATGTGGTGGATGTGGGTACAATTACAACGTTTAAAAGACATTTGGATAAGTACATGAATAGGAAAGATTTGGAGGGATATGGACGAGGAACAGGCAGGCGGGACTAGTTCAGTTCAGGATTATGCTCGGCATGGTCTGGTTCGACCGAAGGGTCTGTTTCCATGCTGTATGACTCTATAACCAACACAAGTTACACATGAATAAACTGGCAAATGGTATACCAACTAAAAAGACACATTTCACTTTAATTGTCAACACATTGAGACGCGAATTTCTCATCTGTACAATTGTGGCTCCTCAGCCAGCACCTTCCAAACCCCACGACCCACTTCCATCCAGAAGGACAAGTGGCAGCAGATACATGGGAACACCACCCCCCGCAAGTTCCCCTCCGAGCCAATCCCCATCCCGACTTGGAAATATATCGGCCGTTCCTTCAGTGTCGCTGGGTCAGAATCCCTGGAAGTCCCTCCCCAAGGGGACATTGTGGGTCAACCCACAGCACATGGACTGCAGCGGTTCAAGGGGGCAGCTCACCCCCACCTTCTCAAGGGTGGGGGGGGCAACTAGGAACGGGCTAATAAATGCTGGTCTCACCTAACATCTCGTGACCTTTAAAAAAAATTTATGCAATTTCACAATCTTTCTAACCCAGCCTCTGATACTTAAGGGGGAGGTGATGTATTGGTGATATTATAGCCAGACTTTAATCCAGAAACTCAGCTAATGCTCGGGGACTGAGACTCAAACCCCACCAGGGCAGACGGTGGAATTTGAATCCCAGATAAGAAGAAGAATCTGTAATTAAAGATGACCATGAGAAAGCCCATCTGGCCTGCATGTGACTCCAGACCCACAGCAGCATGGTTCACTCTCAACTGTTCTCTGAAATGACTCAGTTCAAGGACAGCTCGGGATGGACCATAAATGCTGGCAACTTCCATCAGTACATTTTTAAGCAACAAACCCTTCCCACCCTGTGCATTCAACCCTCAGATCATGTTTATTGGCCGCTGTATTCTGTATCAGATTGCCTGATTCGTACGGCAAACTTTTGATTAACCGTCACCCATGGGAACTAGTAGTGTGCCGGTTAGTCAATGTTCCGGTTGATCAAGAGGCCCTCTTAATTAACGGAAGTCCGCACACTTTCTGTAATAGAAACGTATTCCGGGAGGGCAGAGGGGAAATACATATCACTGTTAGACTTCATTTACAGCATAAATCACTGAATTAATAATGCAACTTTGCCTTGAATCCTTTCTGGACCATCTCTAATACCTCTCTCTCCTTCCTGGACCATCTCTAACACCTCTCTCTCCTTCCTGGACCTCTCTGTCTCCATCTCTGGCAATCACCTCGAAACCGATATTCATTTCAAGCCCACCGACTCCCACAGCTACCTAGAATGCACCTCCTCCCACCCACCTTCCTGCAAAAATGCCATCCCCTATTCCCAATTCCTTCGCCTCCGCCGCATCTGCTCCCAGGATGAGGCATTCCACTCCC
>NC_063379.1:3236229-3248532 GCF_021869965.1 Rhincodon typus | reverse complement strand
CAATTTAGCACGGCCAATCCACCCTAACCCGCACATCCCTGGGCACTATGGGACAATTTAGCACGGCCAATCCACCCTAACCTGCACATCTTTGGATTGTGGGAGGAAACTGGAGCGCCCGGAGGAAACCCACGCAGACATTAGGAGGACATGCAAACTCCACACAGACAGTCGCCCCAGGCTGGGATTGAACCTCAGTCCTTGGCGCTGTGAGTCACCAGTGCTAACCACTGAGCCACCATTCCTTGTTTTAAAGGAAGAACGAGAGAAGTGGGGAGGTTTGGGATGAGAAATTCCAGTTCATAAGATCATAAGATATAGCTGCAGAAATAGGCCAATCTTGTTTCTTTATTCCTTTACAGGATGTGAGTGTCATTGGCCAAGCAAGCATTTATTGCCCATTTAATTGCCCAGAGGGCACCTCAGTGTCAACCACATTGCACGTCACATGTAGACCAGACCAGGTAAGGATGGCAGTCTCTTTCCCTAAAGGACATGAGTGAACCAGATGGATTTTCCAAAAATGGATAATAGATTCATGGTCATCAGTAGATTCCTCATTCCAGATATTTATTGAATTCAAATTCCACCATTTAACACGATGGGGTTCACACACTGAGATCCCCCGAACATTACCAGGGTCTTTGGATTAACAGTGTAGCAATAACACCACTAGGTCATCGCCTCTCCATTCAGCCCATTGAGTCTGCTCTACCATTCGATCATGGCTAATGTGTTTCTCAACTCCATTCCCCTGCCTTGTCCCTGTAACCTTTGATCCCCTCACTAATCAAGAATCTATCTAACTCCATCTTAAATACACTCAATGTCTTGGCTTCCACAGCCTTCTGCTGTGCAGAGTGGAGGCAGCAGATATATGGGAAGCTCCCCTCCGAGCCACTCCCCATCCTGACTTGTATCGGCCATTCCTTCAGCGCCGCTGAGTCAGAATCCTGGAATTCAGTCCCTAAGGGGGCATTGTGGGTCAACCCACAGCACATGGACTGCAGCGGTTTAAGGAGGCAGCTCACTCCCACCTTCTCAAGGGGAGGCAACTAGGTACAGAGGGCAATAAATGCTGGGCCCAGCCAGAGACACATGAGTGCCATGCAGAAAGCCATCACTATCTAGTTCTCAAACTTTGCTGTCTACTCTGTCCAGACCACTTGAAGAAATCTCCTCTCAGTCTTCTCTCCTCTAATAGGAACAACCATCATCCATCAATCCATCCACGCAACTAAAGTCCTGACTCTCAAGAACCATCTAGGTGAGCCTTTGCAACAGTGTACCCAACACTTTCACCTCCTTCCGAAAGTCCGGAGCTGAGCTGAGTGTCAGAAACATGGAAGATAGGAGCAGGGATAGGTCATTTGGCACCTCAAGCTTGTTCTATCATTCAGTATGATCATGGCTGATCATTGAACTGAATACCCTAATCCCACATTCCATTTCCCCCCACCTCCTCCACCCTGATATCCATTGATCTCTTTAGCCACAAGAGCTATATTTAACTCCTTCTTGAAAAAAAAACATTATGTTTTGGCTTCAACTGCTTTCTGTGGCAGAGAATTCCACAGGCTCCCCACTCTCTGGGTGAAAAAAAATTCTCCTCATCTCAGTCCTAAAACGTTGACCGCTTCTCCTTAAACAACGACTCCCTGTTTCTGGACACCCCCACCATCGATAACGCACTTCCTGTATCTAATTTGTCTCATCCTGTCCAAATTTTGTAGGTTTCTTTGAGATCCCACCTCATTCTTCTAAATGCCAGTGAATATATTCTTAACCAATTCAATCTCTCACTATAGATCAGTCCTGCCATTCCAGGAATCAGTATGGTAAACCTTCGCTGCACTTCCTCCATTTCCTTTCTAAGATAAGGGAGATCCAAACTGCCCACAATACTCCAGGTAGGGTCTCAATAAGACTCTGTACAATTGCAGCAAGACATCACTGCTCCTGTACTCCAGTCCTCTCTCTGTGAAGGCCAACATATCATTTACCTTCTTCACCTACATGCTTACTTTCAGCGACTGGTATGCCAGGAGATCCAGGTCATATTGAATATTTCCCTCCCTCGACTTACAGCTATTCAAGTAATAACCTGCCTTCTTATTTTTTGCCACCAAAGAGGATATATATCTGAAGCAATGTGTCAAATTGAACAAAGTATTTGTTGGGAAAAGTGCTGCGCAAAAAGTAAAATAAATAACATGACAGTGAAATCATGTGAGCTTGGTGAGATGGCTAGCCTATGGAAAGTAACAAGAGATGCTTCAGAAGAAAGATCACTGGACTCTAAATGTAACTTTATTTTCTTGTCTGGAATATCTCCACAAATTTCTGCTTTTTGTTTGTTTCTGATCTCAAACAATTTCTGTTTTTGTTTCAGATCTCCAGCAATTTCTTGTTTGTGTTTGTACCAGATCTCCAGTGCCCGCACTTCTTCCTTGTAATACTCTGTGTTTTGTCACAGATTATAGTCGCCTTTCGGCTCTCTCCTCAAGAGTGCTGCAAATACTCGTGACTGGGATCACAGGAAACATGCACAAAGCATTTTCTGTGGTTCACCATCGTGTTCTTTTCTGGTTAAAAGAAAGAGTGCAGGATTTTTTTTTGCATCTACAGTTTGCAACGGTGCATTTGATGATTATCAGCACTTAAAAACGAAGATTGCTTGAAACAAAAAAAAAGCTTCGGAACTCACGGGCTAAATGCCTGATCGATGTCATAAACTCCCCATATTACAACGAGTTGGTGCATTCAAATTGGTTGCTAGGCGGCGTATTGGGATTGATGCTGAAAGATGCATCATTCGGATGAACAAGACACTAGCTGTACAATATGGTTCAACATTTCTCTTACAAAATGCATTCCATGTGACTTTTATCCTTGAAGTAAATATTGCGTTGTGTAAAAACGTCCAGCCTGCTAACACATGACTGAAGATATAAATTAATACTAGGTGCATACTTATCATTATGGGGCATAGGTCTTGTGCAGAAACTTTAACGTGTACTGCTTAACAAGATGCAATGCTGTGTGCAATAGGTTTTATACCATTTACATATCTCACTGTGTTTTGCAAGAAATATAGAAACATAGTAGATAGGAGCAGGAGGAGGCCATTTGGCCCATCACAATCATGGCTGATCATCCAACTCAATAGCCTAATCTTGTTTTCTCCCCATAAGCTTTGATTCCATTCGCCCCAAGTGCTATATCTTGTCACCTCTTGAATACTTTCAATGTTTTGGCATCAACTACTTCCTGCGGTAATGAATTCCACAGGCTCACCTCTCTTTGGGTGAAGAAATGTCTCCTCATCTCCGTCCTAAATGGTCTACCCCGAATCCTCATACTGTGACCCCCTGGCTCTGGATGCAGCCACCATCGGGAACATCCTCCCTGCATCCACCCTGTCCAGCCCTGTTAGAATTTTATAAGTCTCGATGAGATTCCCCGCTCATTGGTTTGAACTCCAGCAAAAACAATCCCAACCTGGTCAATCTCTCCTCACATGTCAGTCCCGCCATCCCCGGAATCAGCCTGGTAAACCTTCACTGCACTCCCTTGAGCATCCTTCCTCAGAAAAGGAGACCAAGACTGCACACAATATTCCAGGTCCTGTATAATGCAACAACACCTAATGTGGATTGTACAAGTCTTCAATCAAGCACCATATACTAGGAGGAGGCATAGCGATGATATTGGATTAGTATAACTAGTAATCTGGTAATGCAACTAGATGAGTAATCCAGTACCAGCAATCTAGTAATGCCACTGGACTAGTATGTCTAATAATCTGGTAATCTAATTGGACCAGTATAATTGTTAATCTAGTAATGTCACTGGACTAGTAAAACTAGTATCTCTAGTCATCTGGCAATATCAGTGGGCTAGTAGCTCAGAACCAGTGATCTGGTAATGTTACCGGACTAGTAAAGCTAGTAATCTTGTAATATTTTTAGACTAGCAATCCAGGCTAATGTGCTAGGCAGGAGCAAATTACTGCAGATGCTGGAATCTGAACTGAAAACCAAAGATGCTAGAGTCACAGCAAGGCAGACAGCATCCAGAGCTGGTGAAGAGTCATCTGGACTCGAAACGTTAGCTTGCTTTCTTGACCTGCTGTGATTTCCATCATTTGTTGTTTTCAGCAATGTGCTGGGGACATAGGTTCAATTCTGCCCATGGTAGATGGTGAAATTTGATTTCAATTCTTATTATTAAATTCTGAACAAAAAAGTTTGTCTCTTTGCTGCCCTTCAGGGAAGGAAATCAACTGTCCTTACCCAGTCTGATCTACTTGTGACTTCAGACCTATGGTGAAGTGGTCAACTCTTAATTGCTCGCCTCTGGGCAATTAGGGATGGGTAATAAATGCTGGCCAAGCCTCACCCATGAATAAATTAAAAGAATTGCCATGCCAAAGGAAGGGTGTTTTTAAATTGGAGAGGGTTCAGTGAGGATTTACCAGGATGTTGCCGGGACAGGAGGGTTTGAGTTGTAAGGAGAGGCTGGATAGACTGGGACTTCTTTCACTGGACCGTAGGAGGTTGAGGGGTGACCTTATAGAGGTTTACAAAATCATATGGGGCATAGATAGGGTGAATAGTAAAGGTCTTTTCCCTAGGGTGGGCAATTCCAAAACTTGCGGGCATATTTTTTAAGGTGAGGGGAGAAAAGTTTAAAAAGACATGAGGGGCAACTTTTTTTACACAGAGTGGTTCATGTGTGGAAGGAACTGCCTGAGGAAGTGATGGATGCGGGTACACTTATAACGTTTGAAAGACATTTGGATTGGTACATCAATAGGAAAGGTTTGCAAGCAAGTGAGACTAGTTTGGTTTGGGAAACCTGGTCAATGAGGACAAGTTGGACCAAAGGGTCTGTTTATGTGCTGTATGACTCTGTGACTTTAAATGAGCTGAAAGATTAAGCTCAGAGGACAAGCAACAGAGGGAGATTCAAGGCAGAGAGCAGAGAGTAACGTTTAATCCTTCAAAGTGGCAGAATATAGGAAGTCATGTTCCAGAGGGATCACTGCAGGGGTCACTTTTATTCTCAATTCATATTCACAATGTAGACTTGAAGATCAGACACACATTTCCAGGTGGCATCACATTAGAAAGAAAACTGTCAATTTCGAGGAAGACTGCAACAGGTCAGAGGGGACATGAATAAACTTTTAGAATGAGAATAAAAGGATCAGGTTTCAATGTGAGAAATCACATTTTGATCAGGGAAATGAGGAGATCATTGGTAAGTAAGAATCTAAGAGGATTTGGAAGTACAAATGATTTATGATTTCCCTATGAGGCATGTGTGGACGTACAAAGAGTGCCCATTAAGAGGGCACAGTGGCTCAGTGGTTCGCACTCCTGCCTTACAACGCCAGGGATCCGGGTTCGATCCCACCCTCGGGCGACTGGCTGTGTGCGCATTCTCCCCGTGTCTGCGTGGGTTTCCTCCGGGTGCTCCGGTTTCCTCCCACAGTCCAAAGATGTGCAGGTTAAGGTGGATTGGCCGTGCTAAATTGTCCCATAGTGCCCAGGGATGTGCGGGTTAGGGTGGGTTGGCCGTGCTAAATTGTCCCATAGTGTCCAGGGATGTGCAGGTTAGGGTGGATTGGCCGTGCTAAATTGTCCCGTAGTGTCCCAGGGATGTGCAGGTTAGGGTGGATTGGCCGTGCTAAATTGTCCCGCAGTGCCCAGGGATGTGCAGGTTAGGGTGGATTGGCCGTGCTATAGTGTCTCATAGTGCCCAGGTATATGTGCAGCTTAGGGTGGGTTTGCCACAGGAAGTGCAGGTTTAGGTGAAGGGAGTGTGTCCAAGTGGAGTGCTCTTCGGAGGGTCAGTATAGACCCGATGGGCCAAATGGCCTGCTTCCACGCTGTAGGGAGTCTATGAAAAGCAAGAGCAAAGTTGTAATGGTCGTATCAGGCCATAGGGCTGCTCTGTCATTGGAAAGAGACTGAGACACTGTGTCTCAGGCAAGGGGAGAGGTTGAGAAGGAGAGTCCTGTGTAATGACCTCCGCCAATGTGGGTATTGAAGTCACACTGCTGCTATCACTCTGCATCACAAACCAATCAACTCCTTTTGACTCAAGAAAGAGGGAACTAGAAATGTGCATCAGCCCCATCTGCATTTAAATTCAATTGTTGCTGATCTTTGTTTTCAATACTATTTATGCGCCTTCGATCTAGGTCCTTCGAACATAATATAAGAACATCAGAAACTGGAACAGGAGTAAGTCATCCATAGAGCTTGCTCCACCATTCAATAAGATCCTGGCTGGTCTTTTTGTGATCTCACCTCCCCTTACCATCTCACTCACCATAACCCTTAATTCCTTTACTGTCCAAGAATCTATCTTTGCCTTCAAAACATTCAACGAGGTAGCCTCAACTGCTTCACTGAACAGGGAATTCCACAGATTCACAACCCTTTGTGTGAAGAAGTTTCTCCTCAACTCAGTTCTAAATCTGCTCCCCCTTATTGATGCTAAGCTCCTAGTTCTACTTTCACCTGCCAGTGGAAACAACCTCCCTGCTTCTATCTTACCTATTCTCTTCATAATTTTATGTTACCCCTCATTCTTCTAAGTTCCAATGTGCATAGTCCCAGCCCACTCAATCTCTCCACATATTCCAAACCTCTCAGCTCCAGAATCAACCCAGTGAACCTCCTCTGCACCCCCTCCACTGCCAGTACATCCTTCCTCAAGTAAGGAGACCAAAACTGTACATAGTACTCCAGGTGTGGCCTCACCAGCACCCTGTACAGCTGCAGCATAACCTCGAGACAACACAGTTTTTGAAGAAGGATCCTGACCCGAAACGTCAACTTTCCTGCTCCTCTGATGCTGCCTGGCCCTGCTGTGTTCCTCCAGCTCCCACTGTGTTGTCTCTGAATCCAGCATCAGCAGTTCTTACTGTCCCTGCAGCATAACCTCCCTGTTTTCAATCTCTATCCCTCTAGCAATGACTCAATTGCAGATTTGAAAATATGTATTAAGATTTCCAGACCTGCACCACTCTTGTGAATATACTTAGGCAGTCGTAGTGGCCCACAATGACTTTGAAAGTGGTGGGCATTGTATGTTATTAGCACCCAAGTCCCCAATGACTTTTAAGCCATGCAAAGACAGTGCTGAGTGAGAGGGGAAGCTTATAGGGGAACAAAAAAAAGCATTCTGGTCTGAACGTCCTGTTTCTATGCTGTCTCTGCTTTCTCTTGCATGTTAAGGAAGATACCAATGGACACAAGATGGTGTGGTGTTTATGAATTATATTACTGAGGCTGTACAGGACATTGGTGAGGCCTCTTCTGGAGTACTGTGTCCATTTCTGGTTGCCCTGATATAGGAAGGATATTATTAAACTGGAGAGGGTTCAGAAGAGATTTACCAGGATGTTGCAGGGAATGGAGGGCTTGAGTTATGGGGAGGGGCTGGATAAGCTGGGACTTTTATCAGTGGCATGTAGGAGGTTGAGAGGTGACCTTATAGAGGTTTATAAAATAACAAGGGGCATAGATACAGTGATTAGCCAAGATCTTTTCTCTAGTGCAGGGGAGTTCAAAACGAGGAGGTATATTTTTAAGATGAGAGGAGACGGTTTTAAAAGGGACATGAGGGGCAATTCTTTTGCACAGACAGTGGTTCATGTGTGGAATGAACTTCCAGAGGGCATAGTTACGATGTTTAAAAGACATTTGGACAAGTACATGAATAGGAAAGGGTTTGGAGAGATATGGGCCCAGCTCACGCAGGTGGGACTAGCTTAGTTTGGGAACTTGGTCGGCATGGACTGGTTGGACCGAAGGCTCTGTTTAAACTGACATTTTCCCAGCCGCCATCAGTTCTGAGGAAGGGTCACCGCACTTGAAACATTAACTCTGTTTTTTCCTTCACAGATACTGCCAGACCTGCTGAGCTTTTCCAGCAACTTTATTTTTGTTGTTGGGCCTGTTTCTCTGCTGTACGATTCTATAACTCTATGACTCTATGACGCTACTGGTCTTGTTAATCCAGAGCTTCAGGGTAATGTTCAGTGGGCATAGGTTCAAATCTCACTTCAGCTGCTTAATACAATTTGTAGACTCCTAATATTTAAATGGAAAGAAACTGCAGAAAACTGAAACACAAAGGGAGTTGGGGGGAACTTGTGCACCCAACACAGAAAGATGGCACCCAGGGGGCAGCAGGGAATCAGGAAGGGTAGTGGAATGTTGGCCCTTATTTCAGGGGAGTTTGAGTATAAGACTGGGGAAGTTTTACTGTAACAGTACAAGGTGCTGGTGAGGCCACATCTGGAGCACAGTGAGCAGCTTTGGTTCCCCTTATTTAAGGAAAGATATTGTTCAATTGGAGGCAGTTCAGAGAAGGTTCACCAGGATGATCCCTGGAATGGGAGGGACTGTCTTATAAGCAAAGGTTAAACAGGTTGGGACTCTACTCACTAGAGTTTAGAAGAATGAGAGGTGACCTCATTGAAACATATTGGGTTATTAAGGGGCTTGACAGGATAAATGCTGAGAGGGTGTTTCGCCTCATGGGAGGGTCTAGAATCAGAGGGCACAGTCTCAGAATAAAGGGGCTCCAATTTCAGACTGAGATGAGGAGGAATTTCTTCTCTCAGAGTCTTTGGAACTCCTTGCCACAGGGAGCTGTGGGTCAGAGTCCCTGTGTATATTGAAGATTGAGATAGATTCTTGATCAGTCGGGGAATCAAGGGGAAAGTGCAGGAAAGTGGACGTGAGAAATGTGGGATCAGCCACGATCCTTCTGAATGGCAGAGCAGGCTGGAGGGGCCGAATGGCCTAATCCTGTTCCTATTTCTTATGGCCTTATTTCCAAGTCGGTTCACACGGGTTCAAATCTCATCTGCTCAAGAGGTGTGTCAGTGTAGACATGGGAGAGAGGGGCTTTGGGATAGGGAATGAGCATTGCCACATCTCACAAATAAGGTATGTATTTAGAAAGCAATAATGGAACATGGGAAGGTCTGGAAGTCTATGGGCAGACAACGAAGAGGATGTAGTTGCTTTGAACTGGACAGGGGAGCAGAAAGTGGAACAGAAGTTGCTGGAGAAACTCAGCAGGCCTGGCAGCACGTGTGGAGAGAGAAAGCCGAATACAGACACACTTTGCCAGTCCTGCTGAGTTTCTCCAGCGATTTCTGCTTTCGTTTCAGATTTCCAGTTGTTTGGCAAAGTCTGGAGCTGTTACACAGCCTGCAGTGGGGTTGGAAGTGGGGGTATATCTATCTCCATCTGTCTGCATTAAAATCCACAGAGAGAGAGAGAGAGAGAGGGGAGACATTTACAAGAATTTCTCTGGTTCAAATCAGCTCGCTCCCCTCTCTCACACACACACACACACACAAACCTTCTACCGGTAGCACACTGTTTCCAAAACAATAAAACTTTCGTTCAAGGGAGCGGCCGCTAGTGTCTGCCTAGTTAACCATTATTCCATGACTCACTGCACCTCAAAAAAAAACTAGAATATTTCCACTTAACAGAGCCCTCGCCCTGATCATTTTAACGAGGAAGCTCACTCGCTTGAAGGCAGTTGTGTGTAAATATTACCTTTCTCTAAAAATTATTTCGTCCTGCTGTTTCTTTCTGACGGGCTGTATTTTTAAAGAAAGCACGGGTAGAAATGTTTTGGTTCTGTTTCTACGTTTTGCAACCCTGCTAGCATCTCGCCCTGTATGTTTCACCTGTGGGGAGTCTCTCAATGCTTGCGCTCAGGTGAGTGAATTCTATCCTTTCTCCTTGACCCTTCGGCCCCAGACTATCTCACCTGCCTCTCCTCCTACCCCCCCCCCCCCCCCCCCCCCCCAACAACCCAACACCCTAACTTTCTTCCAATCGCTGGCTTGTCTCTCCCAAGTGGGTCTGGCACTCAAGATTTCAGTGGGGAGTTACTAATCACTGCTCTCTAGCTCCATCCCCCAGTGAAAGGAGAGAAGGCTCAGTCCATCAGAGGGAGTAGATGGAGCGAATGGCCTACCGCCAGTTCCTTGTGTTGGGTGCAAATTGAGGTGGGGGGGGTGTTATCGGTGGAGGGGGGAGATGCTTAAGAAGGTACTGACTAAGGGTCCTGTGCTGCATCGGTGGTGTTCCCGACCTCTGATCTGAGGGGACTTCAGTTCAAGTGTCAGCTGCTCTGGAGATGTGTTTTAACATCTTTGAGCCGGTGCATTATTTGAAAGAATTTTTTTTTAGAGGGATGTGGGCATGGGGAAGGGCTGGGAGGAAATAAAGTGCGTTATATCCAACGACATTTGAAAAAAGTCCATTCCCTCATTTTGGTTGCGGTTGTGATAGACTGTGCTTGTAAATTGCTATCTTATTTAGAAACATAGGCAATTTGTAGCTGGTTTTTAAGGAAAAAAAACAATGTTTAGAGGTGCATAATTGTTTTGATTCATGTGTTGAATGTGGGCCTCCTTAGCTAGGCCAACATTTATTGCCCAGGAGGCAATTAAGCGTCGACCCATTGCTGTGGGTTTGGAGTCACATGTAGACCAGACCAGGATAGCAAATTATAGCAGAGGGCATTAGTGAAACAGATACATTGCTTTCCTCTAACAGTCATTAGGCTCTTAATCCCAGTTTGTTTTTACTTCAACCTTCACCATTGATGTTGGGATTTGAACCCCGTTCCCCAGAACATTACCTGAGTCTCTGGATTAATAAGTCAAGTGTTTTCTGATGAAGGGTCGAGGCCCGAAACGTCAGCCTTCCTGCTCCTATGATGCTGCTTGGCCTGCTGTGTTCATCCAGCTCTACACCTTGTTATCTCACATTCTTCAGCATCCGCAGTTCCTACTATCTCTGATAATAACACCAGTCCACCAACTCCCCAGCATCACTGAATAAAAAGAAAGCTTTTGGGAAAACTGAATTCAATTCTGGTCTCTCTGCTGTAGGAAACATGTTGTTCAAACTCGAAAGAAGAGGTTTACAAGGATGTTGCCAGATTTCGAGGGTTTGAGCTGTAGGGAGAGGCTGAATAAGCTGGGGCCATGTTCCCTGGAGCATCAGAGGCTGAGGGGTGACATTATAGAAATTTATAAAATCATGAGGGACATGGATAGGGTGAATAGACAAGGTCTTTTCCCTGGGGTAGGGGAGTCCAAAACTAGAGGGGCATGGGTTTAAGGTGAGAGGGGGAAAGATTTAAAAGGGACCTAAGGGGTAACGTTTTCACGCAGAGGGATGTGTATGGAATGAGATGCCAGAGGAAGTGGTGGAGGCTGGTACAATTACAACATTTAAGAGGCATCTGGATGGGTATATGAATAGGAAGGGTTTAGAGGGAAATGCTGGAAAAAGGGACTAGATGAATTTAGGATATCTGGTCACATGTATAGGTTGCACTGAAGGCTCTTGTTTCTCTATGACTATATCTCTATGACTATTTGACTCTCAAGCTTTGTGTAGTGACAGGAGTCTCAATAAAGCAGAGACTATAATGTGTAGCGCGAGACCCCAAGGAAGAGGAGATGAGAATTTATATCACACTGAGTTATCGTGATCTGTGTTTTTTTCCGGTGGTTCATTCATGGGCTCTGAACATTGATACCAGCATTTATTGCCCTGTCCCTAGTTGCCCCCTTGAAAAGGTGGTAGAGAGCTGCCTTCTTCAACAGCTGCAGTCTATGTTCCATGGGTAGACCCACAATGTCCCCTTAGGGAGGCAATTCCAGGATTCTGACCCAGCCACACTGAAGGAACGACGATATATTTCCAAGTGAGGATGGGGAGTAGCTCGGAGGGGAACTTGCAGGGGGCGGTGTTCCCATGTATCTGCTGCCCCTTGTCCATGTATGAAGTGGTTGTGGGGTTTGGAAGGTGCTGGTTGACTTAGTGGTGGAAGCTGATTCAATGTCAAACATACCTCCCCAAAGGGGATTGGATAAGCTGCCCAACATTTCAGAGGGAAATATCTTTCTAGGACAATGAGGGGCTTTGGGGAAGCAGCTTGGGAGGGTGGGAGGTGGAGAAAAATCATTGGAAAGTTCTTTCAAAGAGCAGATGGATATATTCCTAATCAATCTGTTCTAACACATCTCCAGGCCTCCTGGGTCAGAAATAGGGACACTGCCACTGTACCAGAACATGCCAAATGACATCCTGCTGTGTTTTATCATGCTGTAATTCCATGG
Source organism: Rhincodon typus (assembly GCF_021869965.1). Lineage (NCBI taxonomy): Eukaryota > Metazoa > Chordata > Chondrichthyes > Orectolobiformes > Rhincodontidae > Rhincodon > Rhincodon typus. Next base: position 3,236,345 of record NC_063379.1, on the reverse strand, counting down.
GATCACATGTGTTTTTGTGTGTGTATGTGCGCAAGTGTGTGTTTATCTGTGTGTGTGCATGTGGTCATTTGTGTGTGTGTGTGTGTGTGTGTGTGTGTGTGTGTGTGTATGGATAT
>NC_063379.1:3223423-3235729 GCF_021869965.1 Rhincodon typus | reverse complement strand
ATATCCATACACACACACACACACACACACACACACACACACACACACAAATGACCACATGCACACACACAGATAAACACACACTTGCGCACATACACACACAAAAACACATGTGATCCCATGGAATTACAGCATGATAAAACACAGCAGGATGTCATTTGGCATGTTCTGGTACAGTGGCAGTGTCCCTATTTCTGACCCAGGAGGCCTGGAGATGTGTTAGAACAGATTGATTAGGAATATATCCATCTGCTCTTTGAAAGAACTTTCCAATGATTTTTCTCCACCTCCCACCCTCCCAAGCTGCTTCCCCAAAGCCCCTCATTGTCCTAGAAAGATATTTCCCTCTGAAATGTTGGGCAGCTTATCCAATCCCCTTTGGGGAGGTATGTTTGACATTGAATCAGCTTCCACCACTAAGTCAACCAGCACCTTCCAAACCCCACAACCACTTCATACATGGACAAGGGGCAGCAGATACATGGGAACACCGCCCCCTGCAAGTTCCCCTCCGAGCTACTCCCCATCCTCACTTGGAAATATATCGTCGTTCCTTCAGTGTGGCTGGGTCAGAATCCTGGAATTGCCTCCCTAAGGGGACATTGTGGGTCTACCCATGGAACATAGACTGCAGCTGTTGAAGAAGGCAGCTCTCTACCACCTTTTCAAGGGGGCAACTAGGGACAGGGCAATAAATGCTGGTATCAATGTTCAGAGCCCATGAATGAACCACCGGAAAAAAACACAGATCACGATAACTCAGTGTGATATAAATTCTCATCTCCTCTTCCTTGGGGTCTCGCGCTACACATTATAGTCTCTGCTTTATTGAGACTCCTGTCACTACACAAAGCTTGAGAGTCAAATAGTCATAGAGATATAGTCATAGAGAAACAAGAGCCTTCAGTGCAACCTATACATGTGACCAGATATCCTAAATTCATCTAGTCCCTTTTTCCAGCATTTCCCTCTAAACCCTTCCTATTCATATACCCATCCAGATGCCTCTTAAATGTTGTAATTGTACCAGCCTCCACCACTTCCTCTGGCATCTCATTCCATACACATCCCTCTGCGTGAAAACGTTACCCCTTAGGTCCCTTTTAAATCTTTCCCCCTCTCACCTTAAACCCATGCCCCTCTAGTTTTGGACTCCCCTACCCCAGGGAAAAGACCTTGTCTATTCACCCTATCCATGTCCCTCATGATTTTATAAATTTCTATAATGTCACCCCTCAGCCTCTGATGCTCCAGGGAACATGGCCCCAGCTTATTCAGCCTCTCCCTACAGCTCAAACCCTCGAAATCTGGCAACATCCTTGTAAACCTCTTCTTTCGAGTTTGAACAACATGTTTCCTACAGCAGAGAGACCAGAATTGAATTCAGTTTTCCCAAAAGCTTTCTTTTTATTCAGTGATGCTGGGGAGTTGGTGGACTGGTGTTATTATCAGAGATAGTAGGAACTGCGGATGCTGAAGAATGTGAGATAACAAGGTGTAGAGCTGGATGAACACAGCAGGCCAAGCAGCATCATAGGAGCAGGAAGGCTGACGTTTCGGGCCTCGACCCTTCATCAGAAAACACTTGACTTATTAATCCAGAGACTCAGGTAATGTTCTGGGGAACGGGGTTCAAATCCCAACATCAATGGTGAAGGTTGAAGTAAAAACAAACTGGGATTAAGAGCCTAATGACTGTTAGAGGAAAGCAATGTATCTGTTTCACTAATGCCCTCTGCTATAATTTGCTATCCTGGTCTGGTCTACATGTGACTCCAAACCCACAGCAATGGGTCGACGCTTAATTGCCTCCTGGGCAATAAATGTTGGCCTAGCTAAGGAGGCCCACATTCAACACATGAATCAAAACAATTATGCACCTCTAAACATTGTTTTTTTTCCTTAAAAACCAGCTACAAATTGCCTATGTTTCTAAATAAGATAGCAATTTACAAGCACAGTCTATCACAACCGCAACCAAAATGAGGGAATGGACTTTTTTCAAATGTCGTTGGATATAACGCACTTTATTTCCTCCCAGCCCTTCCCCATGCCCACATCCCTCTAAAAAAAAATTCTTTCAAATAATGCACCGGCTCAAAGATGTTAAAACACATCTCCAGAGCAGCTGACACTTGAACTGAAGTCCCCTCAGATCAGAGGTCGGGAACACCACCGATGCAGCACAGGACCCTTAGTCAGTACCTTCTTAAGCATCTCCCCCCTCCACCGATAACACCCCCCCCACCTCAATTTGCACCCAACACAAGGAACTGGCGGTAGGCCATTCGCTCCATCTACTCCCTCTGATGGACTGAGCCTTCTCTCCTTTCACTGGGGGATGGAGCTAGAGAGCAGTGATTAGTAACTCCCCACTGAAATCTTGAGTGCCAGACCCACTTGGGAGAGACAAGCCAGCGATTGGAAGAAAGTTAGGGTGTTGGGTTGTTGGGGGGGGGGGGGGGGGGGGGGGGTAGGAGGAGAGGCAGGTGAGATAGTCTGGGGCCGAAGGGTCAAGGAGAAAGGATAGAATTCACTCACCTGAGCGCAAGCATTGAGAGACTCCCCACAGGTGAAACATACAGGGCGAGATGCTAGCAGGGTTGCAAAACGTAGAAACAGAACCAAAACATTTCTACCCGTGCTTTCTTTAAAAATACAGCCCGTCAGAAAGAAACAGCAGGACGAAATAATTTTTAGAGAAAGGTAATATTTACACACAACTGCCTTCAAGCGAGTGAGCTTCCTCGTTAAAATGATCAGGGCGAGGGCTCTGTTAAGTGGAAATATTCTAGTTTTTTTTTGAGGTGCAGTGAGTCATGGAATAATGGTTAACTAGGCAGACACTAGCGGCCGCTCCCTTGAACGAAAGTTTTATTGTTTTGGAAACAGTGTGCTACCGGTAGAAGGTTTGTGTGTGTGTGTGTGTGTGAGAGAGGGGAGCGAGCTGATTTGAACCAGAGAAATTCTTGTAAATGTCTCCCCTCTCTCTCTCTCTCTCTCTGTGGATTTTAATGCAGACAGATGGAGATAGATATACCCCCACTTCCAACCCCACTGCAGGCTGTGTAACAGCTCCAGACTTTGCCAAACAACTGGAAATCTGAAACGAAAGCAGAAATCGCTGGAGAAACTCAGCAGGACTGGCAAAGTGTGTCTGTATTCGGCTTTCTCTCTCCACACGTGCTGCCAGGCCTGCTGAGTTTCTCCAGCAACTTCTGTTCCACTTTCTGCTCCCCTGTCCAGTTCAAAGCAACTACATCCTCTTCGTTGTCTGCCCATAGACTTCCAGACCTTCCCATGTTCCATTATTGCTTTCTAAATACATACCTTATTTGTGAGATGTGGCAATGCTCATTCCCTATCCCAAAGCCCCTCTCTCCCATGTCTACACTGACACACCTCTTGAGCAGATGAGATTTGAACCCGTGTGAACCGACTTGGAAATAAGGCCATAAGAAATAGGAACAGGATTAGGCCATTCGGCCCCTCCAGCCTGCTCTGCCATTCAGAAGGATCGTGGCTGATCCCACATTTCTCACGTCCACTTTCCTGCACTTTCCCCTTGATTCCCCGACTGATCAAGAATCTATCTCAATCTTCAATATACACAGGGACTCTGACCCACAGCTCCCTGTGGCAAGGAGTTCCAAAGACTCTGAGAGAAGAAATTCCTCCTCATCTCAGTCTGAAATTGGAGCCCCTTTATTCTGAGACTGTGCCCTCTGATTCTAGACCCTCCCATGAGGCGAAACACCCTCTCAGCATTTATCCTGTCAAGCCCCTTAATAACCCAATATGTTTCAATGAGGTCACCTCTCATTCTTCTAAACTCTAGTGAGTAGAGTCCCAACCTGTTTAACCTTTGCTTATAAGACAGTCCCTCCCATTCCAGGGATCATCCTGGTGAACCTTCTCTGAACTGCCTCCAATTGAACAATATCTTTCCTTAAATAAGGGGAACCAAAGCTGCTCACTGTGCTCCAGATGTGGCCTCACCAGCACCTTGTACTGTTACAGTAAAACTTCCCCAGTCTTATACTCAAACTCCCCTGAAATAAGGGCCAACATTCCACTACCCTTCCTGATTCCCTGCTGCCCCCTGGGTGCCATCTTTCTGTGTTGGGTGCACAAGTTCCCCCCAACTCCCTTTGTGTTTCAGTTTTCTGCAGTTTCTTTCCATTTAAATATTAGGAGTCTACAAATTGTATTAAGCAGCTGAAGTGAGATTTGAACCTATGCCCACTGAACATTACCCTGAAGCTCTGGATTAACAAGACCAGTAGCGTCATAGAGTCATAGAGTTATAGAATCGTACAGCAGAGAAACAGGCCCAACAACAAAAATAAAGTTGCTGGAAAAGCTCAGCAGGTCTGGCAGTATCTGTGAAGGAAAAAACAGAGTTAATGTTTCAAGTGCGGTGACCCTTCCTCAGAACTGATGGCGGCTGGGAAAATGTCAGTTTAAACAGAGCCTTCGGTCCAACCAGTCCATGCCGACCAAGTTCCCAAACTAAGCTAGTCCCACCTGCGTGAGCTGGGCCCATATCTCTCCAAACCCTTTCCTATTCATGTACTTGTCCAAATGTCTTTTAAACATCGTAACTATGCCCTCTGGAAGTTCATTCCACACATGAACCACTGTCTGTGCAAAAGAATTGCCCCTCATGTCCCTTTTAAAACCGTCTCCTCTCATCTTAAAAATATACCTCCTCGTTTTGAACTTCCCTGCACTAGAGAAAAGATCTTGGCTAATCACTGTATCTATGCCCCTTGTTATTTTATAAACCTCTATAAGGTCACCTCTCAACCTCCTACATGCCACTGATAAAAGTCCCAGCTTATCCAGCCCCTCCCCATAACTCAAGCCCTCCATTCCCTGCAACATCCTGGTAAATCTCTTCTGAACCCTCTCCAGTTTAATAATATCCTTCCTATATCAGGGCAACCAGAAATGGACACAGTACTCCAGAAGAGGCCTCACCAATGTCCTGTACAGCCTCAGTAATATAATTCATAAACACCACACCGTCTTGTGTCCATTGGTATCTTCCTTAACATGCAAGAGAAAGCAGAGACAGCATAGAAACAGGACGTTCAGACCAGAATGCTTTTTTTTGTTCCCCCTATAAGCTTCCCCTCTCACTCAGCACTGTCTTTGCATGGCTTAAAAGTCATTGGGGACTTGGGTGCTAATAACATACAATGCCCACCACTTTCAAAGTCATTGTGGGCCACTACGACTGCCTAAGTATATTCACAAGAGTGGTGCAGGTCTGGAAATCTTAATACATATTTTCAAATCTGCAATTGAGTCATTGCTAGAGGGATAGAGATTGAAAACAGGGAGGTTATGCTGCAGGGACAGTAAGAACTGCTGATGCTGGATTCAGAGACAACACAGTGGGAGCTGGAGGAACACAGCAGGGCCAGGCAGCATCAGAGGAGCAGGGAAGTTGACGTTTCGGGTCAGGATCCTTCTTCAAAAACTGTGTTGTCTCGAGGTTATGCTGCAGCTGTACAGGGTGCTGGTGAGGCCACACCTGGAGTACTATGTACAGTTTTGGTCTCCTTACTTGAGGAAGGATGTACTGGCAGTGGAGGGGGTGCAGAGGAGGTTCACTGGGTTGATTCTGGAGCTGAGAGGTTTGGAATATGTGGAGAGATTGAGTGGGCTGGGACTATGCACATTGGAACTTAGAAGAATGAGGGGTAACATAAAATTATGAAGAGAATAGGTAAGATAGAAGCAGGGAGGTTGTTTCCACTGGCAGGTGAAAGTAGAACTAGGAGCTTAGCATCAATAAGGGGGAGCAGATTTAGAACTGAGTTGAGGAGAAACTTCTTCACACAAAGGGTTGTGAATCTGTGGAATTCCCTGTTCAGTGAAGCAGTTGAGGCTACCTCGTTGAATGTTTTGAAGGCAAAAATAGATTCTTGGACAGTAAAGGAATTAAGGGTTATGGTGAGTGAGATGGTAAGGGGAGGTGAGATCACAAAAAGACCAGCCAGGATCTTATTGAATGGTGGAGCAAGCTCTATGGATGACTTACTCCTGTTCCAGTTTCTGATGTTCTTATATTATGTTCGAAGGACCTAGATCGAAGGCGCATAAATAGTATTGAAAACAAAGATCAGCAACAATTGAATTTAAATGCAGATGGGGCTGATGCACATTTCTAGTTCCCTCTTTCTTGAGTCAAAAGGAGTTGATTGGTTTGTGATGCAGAGTGATAGCAGCAGTGTGACTTCAATACCCACATTGGCGGAGGTCATTACACAGGACTCTCCTTCTCAACCTCTCCCCTTGCCTGAGACACAGTGTCTCAGTCTCTTTCCAATGACAGAGCAGCCCTATGGCCTGATACGACCATTACAACTTTGCTCTTGCTTTTCATAGACTCCCTACAGCGTGGAAGCAGGCCATTTGGCCCATCGGGTCTATACTGACCCTCCGAAGAGCACTCCACTTGGACACACTCCCTTCACCTAAACCTGCACTTCCTGTGGCAAACCCACCCTAAGCTGCACATATACCTGGGCACTATGAGACACTATAGCACGGCCAATCCACCCTAACCTGCACATCCCTGGGCACTGCGGGACAATTTAGCACGGCCAATCCACCCTAACCTGCACATCCCTGGGACACTACGGGACAATTTAGCACGGCCAATCCACCCTAACCTGCACATCCCTGGACACTATGGGACAATTTAGCACGGCCAACCCACCCTAACCCGCACATCCCTGGGCACTATGGGACAATTTAGCACGGCCAATCCACCTTAACCTGCACATCTTTGGACTGTGGGAGGAAACCGGAGCACCCGGAGGAAACCCACGCAGACACGGGGAGAATGCGCACACAGCCAGTCGCCCGAGGGTGGGATCGAACCCGGATCCCTGGCGTTGTAAGGCAGGAGTGCGAACCACTGAGCCACTGTGCCCTCTTAATGGGCACTCTTTGTACGTCCACACATGCCTCATAGGGAAATCATAAATCATTTGTACTTCCAAATCCTCTTAGATTCTTACTTACCAATGATCTCCTCATTTCCCTGATCAAAATGTGATTTCTCACATTGAAACCTGATCCTTTTATTCTCATTCTAAAAGTTTATTCATGTCCCCTCTGACCTGTTGCAGTCTTCCTCGAAATTGACAGTTTTCTTTCTAATGTGATGCCACCTGGAAATGTGTGTCTGATCTTCAAGTCTACATTGTGAATATGAATTGAGAATAAAAGTGACCCCTGCAGTGATCCCTCTGGAACATGACTTCCTATATTCTGCCACTTTGAAGGATTAAACGTTACTCTCTGCTCTCTGCCTTGAATCTCCCTCTGTTGCTTGTCCTCTGAGCTTAATCTTTCAGCTCATTTAAAGTCACAGAGTCATACAGCACATAAACAGACCCTTTGGTCCAACTTGTCCTCATTGACCAGGTTTCCCAAACCAAACTAGTCTCACTTGCTTGCAAACCTTTCCTATTGATGTACCAATCCAAATGTCTTTCAAACGTTATAAGTGTACCCGCATCCATCACTTCCTCAGGCAGTTCCTTCCACACATGAACCACTCTGTGTAAAAAAAGTTGCCCCTCATGTCTTTTTAAACTTTTCTCCCCTCACCTTAAAAAATATGCCCGCAAGTTTTGGAATTGCCCACCCTAGGGAAAAGACCTTTACTATTCACCCTATCTATGCCCCATATGATTTTGTAAACCTCTATAAGGTCACCCCTCAACCTCCTACGGTCCAGTGAAAGAAGTCCCAGTCTATCCAGCCTCTCCTTACAACTCAAACCCTCCTGTCCCGGCAACATCCTGGTAAATCCTCACTGAACCCTCTCCAATTTAAAAACACCCTTCCTTTGGCATGGCAATTCTTTTAATTTATTCATGGGTGAGGCTTGGCCAGCATTTATTACCCATCCCTAATTGCCCAGAGGCGAGCAATTAAGAGTTGACCACTTCACCATAGGTCTGAAGTCACAAGTAGATCAGACTGGGTAAGGACAGTTGATTTCCTTCCCTGAAGGGCAGCAAAGAGACAAACTTTTTTGTTCAGAATTTAATAATAAGAATTGAAATCAAATTTCACCATCTACCATGGGCAGAATTGAACCTATGTCCCCAGCACATTGCTGAAAACAACAAATGATGGAAATCACAGCAGGTCAAGAAAGCAAGCTAACGTTTCGAGTCCAGATGACTCTTCACCAGCTCTGGATGCTGTCTGCCTTGCTGTGACTCTAGCATCTTTGGTTTTCAGTTCAGATTCCAGCATCTGCAGTAATTTGCTCCTGCCTAGCACATTAGCCTGGATTGCTAGTCTAAAAATATTACAAGATTACTAGCTTTACTAGTCCGGTAACATTACCAGATCACTGGTTCTGAGCTACTAGCCCACTGATATTGCCAGATGACTAGAGATACTAGTTTTACTAGTCCAGTGACATTACTAGATTAACAATTATACTGGTCCAATTAGATTACCAGATTATTAGACATACTAGTCCAGTGGCATTACTAGATTGCTGGTACTGGATTACTCATCTAGTTGCATTACCAGATTACTAGTTATACTAATCCAACATCATCGCTATGCCTCCTCCTAGTATATGGTGCTTGATTGAAGACTTGTACAATCCACATTAGGTGTTGTTGCATTATACAGGACCTGGAATATTGTGTGCAGTCTTGGTCTCCTTTTCTGAGGAAGGATGCTCAAGGGAGTGCAGTGAAGGTTTACCAGGCTGATTCCGGGGATGGCGGGACTGACATGTGAGGAGAGATTGACCAGGTTGGGATTGTTTTTGCTGGAGTTCAAACCAATGAGCGGGGAATCTCATCGAGACTTATAAAATTCTAACAGGGCTGGACAGGGTGGATGCAGGGAGGATGTTCCCGATGGTGGCTGCGTCCAGAGCCAGGGGGTCACAGTATGAGGATTCGGGGTAGACCATTTAGGACGGAGATGAGGAGACATTTCTTCACCCAAAGAGAGGTGAGCCTGTGGAATTCATTACCGCAGGAAGTAGTTGATGCCAAAACATTGAAAGTATTCAAGAGGTGACAAGATATAGCACTTGGGGCGAATGGAATCAAAGCTTATGGGGAGAAAACAAGATTAGGCTATTGAGTTGGATGATCAGCCATGACTGTGATGGGCCAAATGGCCTCCTCCTGCTCCTATCTACTATGTTTCTATATTTCTTGCAAAACACAGTGAGATATGTAAATGGTATAAAACCTATTGCACACAGCATTGCATCTTGTTAAGCAGTACACGTTAAAGTTTCTGCACAAGACCTATGCCCCATAATGATAAGTATGCACCTAGTATTAATTTATATCTTCAATCATGTGTTAGCAGGCTGGACGTTTTTACACAACGCAATATTTACTTCAAGGATAAAAGTCACATGGAATGCATTTTGTAAGAGAAATGTTGAACCATATTGTACAGCTAGTGTCTTGTTCATCCGAATGATGCATCTTTCAGCATCAATCCCAATACGCCGCCTAGCAACCAATTTGAATGCACCAATTCGTTGTAATATGGGGAGTTTATGACATCGATCAGGCATTTAGCCCGTGAGTTCCGAAGCTTTTTTTTTGTTTCAAGCAATCTTCGTTTTTAAGTGCTGATAATCATCAAATGCACCGTTGCAAACTGTAGATGCAAAAAAAAATCCTGCACTCTTTCTTTTAACCAGAAAAGAACACGATGGTGAACCACAGAAAATGCTTTGTGCATGTTTCCTGTGATCCCAGTCACGAGTATTTGCAGCACTCTTGAGGAGAGAGCCGAAAGGCGACTATAATCTGTGACAAAACACAGAGTATTACAAGGAAGAAGTGCGGGCACTGGAGATCTGGTACAAACACAAACAAGAAATTGCTGGAGATCTGAAACAAAAACAGAAATTGTTTGAGATCAGAAACAAACAAAAAGCAGAAATTTGTGGAGATATTCCAGACAAGAAAATAAAGTTACATTTAGAGTCCAGTGATCTTTCTTCTGAAGCATCTCTTGTTACTTTCCATAGGCTAGCCATCTCACCAAGCTCACATGATTTCACTGTCATGTTATTTATTTTACTTTTTGCGCAGCACTTTTCCCAACAAATACTTTGTTCAATTTGACACATTGCTTCAGATATATATCCTCTTTGGTGGCAAAAAATAAGAAGGCAGGTTATTACTTGAATAGCTGTAAGTCGAGGGAGGGAAATATTCAATATGACCTGGATCTCCTGGCATACCAGTCGCTGAAAGTAAGCATGTAGGTGAAGAAGGTAAATGATATGTTGGCCTTCACAGAGAGAGGACTGGAGTACAGGAGCAGTGATGTCTTGCTGCAATTGTACAGAGTCTTATTGAGACCCTACCTGGAGTATTGTGGGCAGTTTGGATCTCCCTTATCTTAGAAAGGAAATGGAGGAAGTGCAGCGAAGGTTTACCATACTGATTCCTGGAATGGCAGGACTGATCTATAGTGAGAGATTGAATTGGTTAAGAATATATTCACTGGCATTTAGAAGAATGAGGTGGGATCTCAAAGAAACCTACAAAATTTGGACAGGATGAGACAAATTAGATACAGGAAGTGCGTTATCGATGGTGGGGGTGTCCAGAAACAGGGAGTCGTTGTTTAAGGAGAAGCGGTCAACGTTTTAGGACTGAGATGAGGAGAATTTTTTTTCACCCAGAGAGTGGGGAGCCTGTGGAATTCTCTGCCACAGAAAGCAGTTGAAGTCAAAACATAATGTTTTTTTTTCAAGAAGGAGTTAAATATAGCTCTTGTGGCTAAAGAGATCAATGGATATCAGGGTGGAGGAGGTGGGGGGAAATGGAATGTGGGATTAGGGTATTCAGTTCAATGATCAGCCATGATCATACTGAATGATAGAACAAGCTTGAGGTGCCAAATGACCTATCCCTGCTCCTATCTTCCATGTTTCTGACACTCAGCTCAGCTCCGGACTTTCGGAAGGAGGTGAAAGTGTTGGGTACACTGTTGCAAAGGCTCACCTAGATGGTTCTTGAGAGTCAGGACTTTAGTTGCGTGGATGGATTGATGGATGATGGTTGTTCCTATTAGAGGAGAGAAGACTGAGAGGAGATTTCTTCAAGTGGTCTGGACAGAGTAGACAGCAAAGTTTGAGAACTAGATAGTGATGGCTTTCTGCATGGCACTCATGTGTCTCTGGCTGGGCCCAGCATTTATTGCCCTCTGTACCTAGTTGCCTCCCCTTGAGAAGGTGGGAGTGAGCTGCCTCCTTGAACCGCTGCAGTCCATGTGCTGTGGGTTGACCCACAATGCCCCCTTAGGGACGGAATTCCAGGATTCTGACTCAGCGGCGCTGAAGGAATGGCCGATACAAGTCAGGATGGGGAGTGGCTCGGAGGGGAGCTTCCCATATATCTGCTGCCTCCACTCTGCACAGCAGAAGGCTGTGGAAGCCAAGACATTGAGTGTATTTAAGATGGAGTTAGATAGATTCTTGATTAGTGAGGGGATCAAAGGTTACAGGGACAAGGCAGGGGAATGGAGTTGAGAAACACATTAGCCATGATCGAATGGTAGAGCAGACTCAATGGGCTGAATGGAGAGGCGATGACCTAGTGGTGTTATTGCTACACTGTTAATCCAAAGACCCTGGTAATGTTCGGGGGATCTCAGTGTGTGAACCCCATCGTGTTAAATGGTGGAATTTGAATTCAATAAATATCTGGAATGAGGAATCTACTGATGACCATGAATCTATTATCCATTTTTGGAAAATCCATCTGGTTCACTCATGTCCTTTAGGGAAAGAGACTGCCATCCTTACCTGGTCTGGTCTACATGTGACATGCAATGTGGTTGACACTGAGGTGCCCTCTGGGCAATTAAATGGGCAATAAATGCTTGCTTGGCCAATGACACTCACATCCTGTAAAGGAATAAAGAAACAAGATTGGCCTATTTCTGCAGCTATATCTTATGATCTTATGAACTGGAATTTCTCATCCCAAACCTCCCCACTTCTCTCGTTCTTCCTTTAAAACAAGGAATGGTGGCTCAGTGGTTAGCACTGGTGACTCACAGCGCCAAGGACTGAGGTTCAATCCCAGCCTGGGGCGACTGTCTGTGTGGAGTTTGCATGTCCTCCTAATGTCTGCGTGGGTTTCCTCCGGGCGCTCCAGTTTCCTCCCACAATCCAAAGATGTGCAGGTTAGGGTGGATTGGCCGTGCTAAATTGTCCCATAGTGCCCAGGGATGTGCGGGTTAGGGTGGATTGGCCGTGCTAAATTG
>NC_063379.1:3217093-3222923 GCF_021869965.1 Rhincodon typus | reverse complement strand
ATTTGATGGGCACAGTGTCGTGGCACTTTACTCTGTATCTAACCCCGTGCTGGCCCTGGGAGTGTTTGATGGGGGACAGTGTAGAAGAAGCTTTACTCTGTATCTAACCCTGTGCTGTCCTTGTCCCTGGGACTGTTTACTGGGACCTCGCAGAGGAACCTTTACTCTGTATCTAACCCTCTGCTGTCCCTGACCTAGCAGTTTTTGTTGGGAATGGTGTTGAGTGAACTTTACTTTCAGTTTACTTTTAATTCTAAGAGTGGAGGGAGCTTTGTTCTGTATTTAACCCTATGCTGAACCTGTCCCAGGATTTTCTGATGGGGTCAGCTTCGAGACCACTTTATTTTCCATTTCTTTTCAGTTTTAAAGGAGTGGAGGGGATTTTACTCTGTATCTAATCCCATATTGTCCCGATCCTGGGAGTGTTTGAACAGGACAGTGTTGTAAAGTCATAGAGTAGTATAAAATGGAAACATGCCCTTCGGCCAAACTGGTCTATGCTGACCACGGTGCCCACTCAGCTAGTTCCAATTGCCTGCATTTGTTCCATATCCATCTAAACCCTTCGCATCCACGAACGCATCCAAATGTTTTTTAAATGTTGTTATTGTACCTGCTTCGACCACTTTCTCTGGCAGCCCGTTCCACATATGCACCGCTCTCTCCACAAAGAAGTTGCCCCTCAGGTCCTTCTTAAATCTTTCCCCTCTCACCTTAAACCTATGCATTCTAGTTTTCAATTCCCCATCCCTGGGAAAAAGACGATATGCATTCACCCTATCTACGCCCCTCATGATTTTATACACCTCAATAAGGTCACCCCTCAATCTCCTGTGTTCCAAAGAATATCCTGGCCAACCTCTCCCTATAACTCAAACCGATTAGTCCTGGCAACATCCTCGTAAATCTTCTTTGCACACTTTCCAGTTTAACTATGTCTTTCCTATAACAGGGTGACCAAAACTGTACATAAGACTTCAAGTGCGGTCTCACCAATGACTTGTATAACTGTAACATAAGTCGCAACTCCTATACACAATGCCTCAACTGATGAAGGCCAGCATGCTAAGTGCCTTCTTCACCACCCTGTCTCCCTGTGACACCACTTCCAACAATCTACGTACTTGTACTCCTAGGTCCCTCTGTTCCACAACACTCCTCAGGACCTTACCATTTACTGTATAAGTCCTACTTTGGTTTGACTTTCCAAAGTGCAATACCTCACACTTCCCTGTATTGAATTACATTTGCCAATCCTCAGCCCACTTCCCCATCTGATCCAGATGCCTCTGTAATTTTTGATAACCTTCCTCGCTATCAACGGTACCTTCTAATTTTGTATCATCCACAAACTTGCTAATCACGCCTTGTACATTCACATCCAGATCATTTGTATAAATAACAAATATAGGATTTGGTCCCGGCCCTGACCCCTACAGCATACCACTCGTCACAGCCTTCCAGTCTGAGAAACAGCCTTCGACCATCTGCTTCCTCCCATCGAGCCAGTTTTGAATCCATTTACCTAGCTCTTCCTGGATCCCACGCGACCTAACCTTTATGACTAGCCTGCCATGTGGGACTTCGTCAAAGGCCTTAGGGAAGTATATATAGACAAAATCCACTGCCTTATCCCCATGTATCCTTTGAGTTACCTCTTCAAAAAAACTCCACAAGATTTGTCAGACATGACTTCCCGTGCACAAATTTATGCTATCACTAATCAGACTTTGTTCATCCAAATGTTGGTTGATCTTGGCCCTCAGTATCCTCTCCAATAACTTGCCTACCACTGATGATAGGCTCACTGGCCTGTAGTTCCCTGGCTTATATTTGCTACCTTTCTTAAACAACGGAACAACATCGACCACCTTCCAGTCTTTCAGAACTTCACCAGTGGGGTAAAGGTGAAGCAAAAATCTCTGCGCAAGAGAGAGAGAGCGAGCGTGCGTGAGAGAGACAGGGCACAGGTGGGTGAGGGAGAGCGAGAGAATGTGTGTGCATGCACATGAGGGAGAGTTTGTGTGCATGTGTGTGTGTGTAGTATGGTGGGGTCACCCGTAGTGCAACATGAACCCAAGATCCCGGTTGAGGTCGTCCTCATGGGGACCGAACTTGGCTATCAGCGTCTGCTCAGCGACTCTGCGTTGTTGCTTATCCCAAAGTCCGCCTTGGAGGACGTTTACCCAAGATCCTTGACTGCTGAAGTGTTCCCCCACTGGGAGGGAGCATCCCTGTCTGGCGATTGTTGTGTGGTGTCCATTCATCCGTTATCATTGCGTCTGCATGGTTTTGCCAATAGACCATGCCTCAGGGCATCTTTGCCTGCAGCGTTTGAGATAGACTATGTTGGCCGAGTCACATGAGTATCTGCCATGTACTCGGTGGGTGGTATTCCCCTATGTGTGACAGTAGTGTGCATGTTGATGATCTGACATGTCTTGCAGAGGTTACCATTACAGGGTTGTACAGTGTTGTGGTCGACGTTGTCCCAAAGGCTGGGCGGTTTGCTGCGATCAATGGCCTGTTTAAGGTTTAGCAGTTGCTTGAAGGTGAAAAGTGGAGGTGTGGCGGTGCTCATTGTCATCGATAATGTGTTTAAGGCTGTGAAGAACTGTGTAGTTTCTCCGCTCCCAGGAAGTACTGGTCGACAAAGGGTACCTATCGAACGTATCCCGTGTCTGTCTTTTCAGGTGGTCATTACGGCTTTTCGCTGTGGCACATTATAACTGGCGATCAATTTCTGAGAGTATTTAATGGGGGAACGGTACAGAGGCAGCTTTACCCTGCAATTAGTGCTGAGTGTACAGGGTAACTGTAATAAGCAAATCCCACCCCTTTCACATTAAAAAAAAAGTATGGCAAAGCAGCTTTGACACAAGTACAGGTGTAGATACAAACAACACAAACAAGCAGTGAGCCAAGCAAAAACTTTAATTCAGAAACTGTGGCAGCGATGTTTTTTTTTACATTATATTTTAAGTACACTCCTGCAATTGTTCATATCAATTTGCTGATCACAGGCTTTGCAAGAGAACGGCAGGAAATTCTGCAAGACAAAGTCAATGAACGATTATCTGTGTAAATAGTGAGTACATTCATCTCTCACAACACCCCACACGCAATGTTGTGTTTATAAAGCGAGGAAAGGCAAGCTCAGTATCAGCCTCATGGTAGATCAATCCATTCTGCTGGCTGCATCACCTCCTGCTGTATTTCACTCCTTCCCACCACATCCAGGGGCCGTGAGGCCTAGGCACGTCCCATTTCGGGCTCTGGCACGCCCTTATCCCCAGCAGCTCAGCCTGGGGTCTCTAGCGAATCCAGGCAGCTGTGCAACTGCGGGGAGAAACACCCACTGAGATCACTCCCAGGTACAAAAACGGGCAGGGGACAGAGTCTGAACGTGTGACCTGCCTCGTGCAGGGCAGAATAGGGCTTTGAACCGAGTGGACTGGCCAGCATAGGAGGTTCACTGAACACCAAGGCTCCAGCCACCGCAGAGTTCAGGCAGTGAAGATAAAAGAGGAGGAAGACGGCCAACAAAGACCAGTTGGGAGAAGGCAACCCCTTGCACAGACCAGAAACCACAAAGGGCAGCGAGAGTCTTAGCTGAACGTGTTGGCCGAAAGGTAGCAACTCCAACAGTCCTCGATACTGCAGGCCTGCTCCTGTTCGCTGTGCAGTGAGTCAGAGGTAAGAAAGAGAGAGAGATTGCAAGAACAATCTCCTCCTGGTCCCTAGTTAGCAAGCCTGAGGGGCTGAATGGACTCCTCCGATGGAACAGACAGCTATGGGAGGGGAGGGTAGGACGATCCAGTAGAAACTGTGGCTGCATTCCAGAAAGCTGTTCCACACGTGAAACTGATCATGTCTCTCAGGCCCTACCTTCCATCCCGTGTGTATGCCACCTACGCCTCTCCTCAGTCTGCACCCTGAATCTCTCTGCTTTCAAAGCATGCTCGGCCCTGAGAGCTAAGGAGAGGGACTTGCATCAATGCAGTCAGTATCAATCCAAGGATACTTCACAGAGCTTTAAAACCAATGAAGTACTTTTTTTCCAAAAACGGCACTCAAGTGTCATGTGAACAAGGTGGTGCCCAATTTCAGCACAGCAAGCTCCCACAAACAGCAAAGTAATTAATCGCTAATCATCTCACTTCCTTTCTCTTCAATACAAGTTGGCAAAGGGACAGACAAGAGGCTCGGGGGAGAACATCCTGCTTTCCTTCCAGTAGTGTTTCCTGACAATATTCACATCCATCCACAGGAGGAGACTCTGCTTGTAGGTCTGGAAGATGGTTTGTGTGACGTGCACGGCGCTCCTTCTGCGCTGACCCTCCGACGGCGCGGCGCTCCCGAAGTACAGAAATCCTTGCTCAAACCCTGTTGGATCAAAATCGAGACCTTTGGACCTCGAGCCCAGCCGCACGGATCCCTGCAGTGGTGCAGCAGACAAAAGCGGTGAAGGGATTGGTCTCCAGTGGTCGCGGGGCGAAGACCAATCGATACATCGCACTGGCAGAGGGACACGGCCCTGTGCTTGCGTAAAGTGTCCAACCGTACAAATTGCATTACGTAACTCAGAGATACTACAAAGTCAAAATAAATATTACAGTCTGTATAATATTTACACACGCATACAGTCAGGTATCCACCAGCAACAGCAGTTTGGTGGATCACACTGCCACAGTCCTCCGACTGTTCAGTAAGGCTGGGGCATACGGTAAGTAGGTTGTGGGGGTCTGTACCCAGGCCTGGGCGGCACAGGGGGAGGTCCCGAAGGGCCGTAGCCGTAAGGGGGCATGGGGTAGAGGGGGTAAGGGGGCTGCCCTGCTGGAAACGGCCCCTGCACGGGGTAGGGAGGGCACTGAGCCTCACCAGGCCGGGGGTAGAACTGAGGGGGGGCAGCCGCGGGGGGGTAAGGGGGCATCACCTGACGGGTGATGCCGGCCGCACCCGGGTTGGGGTTGTAGGGCAGGGCCTGCGCGGCCGGGGGCCGGGGGACGGGCGGCGGGGGCCGCTGGGGCAGGTTCGGGCTGGGCTGGGGCTCGGAGAGGACGTCGGGGGGGCCGGGCGGGACCGTGGCCAGGGGTTGCCGGGGCTGGCTCAGGATCTCCTGCAGCTTTTCAATCCGGACCCGGCAGAGGTGAACCACCTTTCGCTGCTCATTGTACTGCTCCAAAAACACCTCCAAGGCAAACTGCCCTTCGAGAAACCTCTCCGCCAGCTCCTGAAAGACAAAACAGAAATCAGACAACCAGCTTATTGAGGGATCTGCCCACACGGACATCAGAACGGGAATTCCTATGTAAACATGTCACGCTTCACTGACATTACAGAAACTGCTCTATAACTGCCTCATTGCATAAAGCCATTTATAGAGGGAATTATTTACATAAACGTGTCACACACAGTGACATACATTGTGGCATTTGACGATATAAATGCATCATACCGTAAACTATTGATACTGGGATTTACCTATGTAAAATGTCACGCTGCAAAGCCATTTATAATGGGAATGATCTAAGTAAGCATCTTGCACTCATGACATTAGGAATGGTAGTGTTGTGGTAACATTACAGAGGGGCAGAATAATGCTGTGGATAAATCCAAATCCCACTTGAATAAAATCAGGAATACAGGAAGAGTTTCATAAACAAATGACTGGAAAAAACACAATCAACTTTAGGACTGTCCTTCAAAGAAGCAAAGATGGTCTGGTTACAGAGATCGGGAGGCGGTGTAGGGGCTGGAGGAGGTTACAGAGATAGGGCGGGGGTGTAGGGGCTGGAGGGGGTTACAGAGATAGGGAGGGGGTTACAAA
>NC_063379.1:3185997-3217083 GCF_021869965.1 Rhincodon typus | reverse complement strand
GGTGTAGGGGCTGGAGGGGGTTACAGAGATAGGGAGGGGGTTACAAAAGATAGGGACGGGTGTGTGGGCTGGAGGAGGTTACAGAGACAGGGTGAGTTATAGACCTGGAGGAAGTTACAGAGACAGGGAGAGTCAAGTCCATACAGACAGGTTGAAAAATCAAGGCAGTGACAAAACCAACAACCAATGTAGGTCAGGAGGTAAGATGGAAAAATATCAAAGAGGTGCAGGAGTAGACCATTCAGCCCTTCTAGCCTGCTCTACCATTCAAGACCATTGCGACTGATTCTCCAAGTCAGTAACCTGCATCCACTTTCTCCCCCATACCCTGTGATCTGTTTGACGCTATAAACTATGTACAACTCCTTTTTGGCCTCAAACGCTTTCTCTGGTAGAGAATTTCATGGGCCCCTCATTTCTCCTCATCTCAGTCCTAAACAGCCTACCCCCTATTCCTCAGACTGAGATGCCTAGTTCTGGACTCCCCACCATGGGGAATATCTTTCCTGTGTTTATCCTGTCTAGTCCTGTTAGAATTTTGTACGTGTCTACGAGAAATGCCGCCTCGTTCTTCTAAACTCCAGGGAATATCGTCCAAACCGATCCAGTCTCTCCACGTGTCAGTGCTGCTATGCCAGGAATCGGTCTGGGAAACCTTTGTTGCTCTCCCTCTGCAAAAACAGCATCCTTCCTCAGATAAAGAGTTTAAAACTGTGCACAGTGCTCGAGGTGTGGTCTCACCAAGGCCCTGTATGGGCCAGACAGTGGAGAGTGGACGACGGGAGACCAACGAAAAATCTGTTGCAACGGTCGAGCCTGGAGCTCAGAAAGATTTTGCCGAGGAAGGGAGGGAGCTTTGCTCTTGCTCATGGCTCCCAAGTTCTACGTCTGCATGGCCCTGCCAGTAGAGACCATTCAAACGCGGTCATGTTGGCGCTTGGATACTCAAACTGGTCACAGCGAGGGTTGCAATGGTGTCGATCGTGGCTGAAGAACAGGACGCACTGAACTCTGGACCACCAGAGCTCGGTGAAACTGAATTGCTTCCTCTCCCGCTGCGTTGGGCAGCCCTGCCAAGGGTGGTGGGGTGGGGGGGGGGGGGATGCTAATCGACTTGCTACGTTGACCCTGTTCCGGTACTATAAGAATTTCCTACCAGATGCTGCAAGCTCGTAACGCTCTGGAATTCCCTCCCTGAAATTCTCCACTGTTATAAATGGAGTATAGGGACATCATGTTGAGGTTGTACAGGACATTGGTGCGGCATCTTCTGGAGCACTGTGTCCAGTTCCGGTCACCCGGTTATAGAAAGGACTTATTAAGCCCGAGAGGGTTCAGAAGCAATTTACCAGGATGTTGCTGGGTATGGGAGGCTGGATAGGCCGAGACATTTTTCACTGTAGCGTACAAGGTTGAGAGGCGACCTTACAATGAAGAATATAAATAATGCTATCATTAAAAGCATTAACGCTATCTTTTCCCTAGGATGTGGGATTTCAAGACTAGGAGGCACACTTCTAAGCTGAGAGGAGAAAGATTTCAAAAAGACACGAAGGGCAAATTTTTTTTTATCCACAGGGTGGTTCGTGTGTGGAATGAACTTCCTGAGGTAGTGGTGGACGTGGATACAGTTACAATATTTGAAAGACATTTGGATAGGTAAATGAATGGGAAAGGTTTGGAGGGATGTGGGCCAGGAGCAGGCAGGTGGGGAGCTAGTTTAGTTTGGGATTACGTTCAGCATGGACTGGTTGGACCGAAAGGTCTGTTTCCATGCTATATGACTCTATAAGTGAGATTGCCACAGAGGGCAAGATTCCAAGGGAAGCTAAGGGATGAAAGAACCATTAAACTCAAGGTGTTAATTCTGTTTCTCTCCTCTCCACAGATGCTGCCAGAACTGAAGACTTGTGGGATTCTGCATCTTATAAATACAGGCACACTGAACAAAAGAAAAACAAAACGGAAAATAGAATAAACTTTTGTACAACAATGGCCTAGCCTCAGTTGGAAAACTGTGTCGAGTTCTGGGCACTACACTTTAGGAAGGATTTGAAGGCTTTAGAGAGGGTGTGGAATAAAAATTACAAGAATTGCTCCAGGGAGCACCTGAAAGCAAGGTAGTAGCAGGAACTATCACAGTATTTAACAAGTATTTAGATGAGCTCTTGAAATGCTATAGCAACAGGTTACAGATGAAGGCCTTGGAAGGAGTACAACATAGGTTTCTAAGAATCAGAGCTGAAGTCCAGTCATTATATTATGAGGACAGATTATAAAACTTCCGCATGTTTTCTCTAGTATTTAGACAGTTAAGGGGTGATCTGATCAAATATTAACAGGAATAGATAGGACGGGGTAGACGAAGATAACATATTTCCACTCGCTGGAGATTCTAGAACTAGGGGCGATAGTCTGAGAATTAGGGCCAGACCATTCAGGAGAGATTTTAGGAAGCACTTCTACACAAAGGGTGGTGCAGGTCCTATACCCCTTCGCCATCTCCACCACTCCCTACACCCCTTCCCCATCTCCGCAACCTCCAGCAGCCCATACACCCCCTCCCTATCTCTATCACCTCCTCCAACTCCTACATCTGCTCTATATCTCTGAATCCTCCTTCAACCTCTACACCCCTCCCATCTCTGTAACCTTCTTCAGCCCCTTCCCTTTCTGTGACCACCCTTGGCCCCTACATCCCTCCTTGTCCCTGTAACCTCCTCTGGATCTTACAATGGTCTACTCTTATTGCTGTTTTCTATGCAACCCACTCCTTCCAGACTGACATCGACACAGACCTCTGGCCCATCCAGACAACATGCAGTGGGAAACCTCCAGCCTCCAGCCTGTCCTCACTCTGAGAGCAGAACCAGCCACTCACCTCAGACTCTTCCTCGATCTTTGTTCCCTCTGCTTGCAGTGTTGACAGCAGATGATCGGTATTTGCTGCTTTCGAAAATCTTTCTGCAAAGATCACAGAGATCTGTGTTTACAAAATTAATAACTCTGCTGACCTCATTTCTAGCTGCCCTTCTACTTACAACAACTTGCCACTCGCTGCCAGAGAACATCGTTTCGTAAGGAAAATCGCACTAATCTGTTTTAGATCTAAAGTGAGTTGGAAATAAACTTGCAGAGGCCGTGCATTTCAGTTACATAGCCACGGAGAGAGACAAACTGTGCATCTTGTTTATTTTTTGTGTGGTTTGTAATGAAAGTTTGTGATAATTATCTTCACTATTTCAAAATTTTGGTTGCAATGTCAAGGAACCATGCATTGCTTGCAGTTTTAAGTATTTATATACTGTGCAATTTAAAAAGGGAGGGAATAGCTGCATTTTCTTATTCTTAGTGTTATTAGATTGTCTGGAAGTTTGTTTATACCCATTTAAATGAGCTCCTTAAAACTCTTGGGGTGAACAGTTCTATGCATTAGAAACAAAGTTAGATAGAGAAGATAAACAATGGAGGTATTGTTGTCTGGAAACGTAACATCCAATGACTCAAAGAGGCAGAAACAATTTCATTTTGAAACATAATGCGTAGGTTTCTTTTTTAGCGAAGGTCTATAACAACAGCAGTTTAGCAGTCTCCATAACAGTCAAGGCAGAAGTTCTGAATGAGTGATTTAGTGGAGGAGAAAACCTCCAGAAACAAATGCCTGTGAAAATGTTTAGGAAACCTATGTTGAGAAATAAGTGACTTATGTCAGTAGTTTGCTGAAGGGCTACAGGAAGAGGCCTGAACTAAAGCAATAACATTGAGTGAATACTGAGATTTACATAAATCAATTACAGCCAAGCCAAATGAACAAGCAGCCTTGAAGTATAGATAGAAGTTGAATTTTCACTGTGATTGAGAGTCTGCGAGACCATCATTGAGGGAAAAGGGCTGTTTTTATAGCTGTTACTTGTAGTTGTACCAGAAGATTGGAGGGTGGCAAATGTCATTCCCTTGTTCAAGAGAGGGAATAGGGATAATCCTGGAAATTACAGACCGTTCAGTCTTACTTCTGTGGTGGGCAAATTATTGGAGAGGATGCTAAGAAATAGTATTTATGATTATTTGGAAAAACACAGTTTGATTAGAAATAGTCAGAATGGCTTTATCAGGGGCAGGTCATGCCTCACAAACCTTATTGAATTCTCTGAGGATGTGACAAAACACATCGATGAAGACAGAGCAGTGGATGCAGTATATATGGATTTTAGCGAGGCATTTGATAAGATTCCCCATGGTAGGCTCATTCAGAAAGTAAGGAAGCATGGGGTCCAGGGAAATTTGGCTGTCTGGATACAAAACTGGCTGTCCAATAGAAGACAGAGGGTGATAGTAGATGGAAAGTATTCAGCCTGGAGCTCGGTGACCAGTGGTGCTCCTCAGGGATCTGTTCTGGGACCACTGCTCTTTGTGATCTTCATAAATGACTTGGATGAGGAAGTGGAAGGGTGGGTTAGTAAGTTTGCCGATGACACGAAGGTTGGTGGAGTTGTGGACAGCGTGGAGGGCTGTTGTGGGTTACAATGGGACATTGACAGGATGCAGAGCTGGGCAAAGAAGTGGCAGATGGAATTCAACCCGCAGGAGTGTGAAGTGGTTCATTTTGGAAGGTTGAATTTGAATGCAAAATACAGGGTTAATGGCAGGATTCTTGGCAGTGCGGAGGAACAGAGGGATCTTGTGGTCCACATCCATAGATCCCTCAAAGTTGCTACCCAAGTTGATAGGGTTGTAAAGAAGGCGTATGGTGTGTTGGCTTACATTGACAGGGGAATTGAGTTTAAGAGCCTTGAGGTTATGCTGCAGCTCTATAAAACTCTGGTTAGACCACACTTGGAATATTGTGTTCAGTTCTGGTCAGCTCATTATAAGAAAGATTTGGAAGCTGTGGAGAGGGTGCAGAGGAGATTTGCCAGGATGCTGCCTGGACTGGAGGGCAGATCTTATGAGGAAAGGTTGAGGGACCTAGGGCTTTTTATATTGGAATGAAGAAGCATGAGAGGTGACTTGACAGAGGTGTACAAGATGACAAGAGGCATAGATAGAGTGGACAGTCAAAGACTTTTTCCCAGGGTGGAAATGGCTACTACGAGGGGGCATAATTTTAAGGTAATTGGAGGAAGGTCTAGGGAGATGTCAGAGGTAGGTTCTTCACACAGAGAGTGGTGGGTGTGTGGAATGCACTGCCGGCAGTGGTAGTGGAGGCAGATACTTTAGAGACTTTTAAGCGACTCTTGGATAGGCACATGGAGGATAGTAAAACGTAGGGTATGCAGGGTAGATTGATCTTAGTAGGATAATAGGTGGGCACAACATTGTGGGCCGAAGGGCCTCAACTGTGCTGTACTGTTCTATGTCCTATGTAACTAGATACTTTCATATGACTCTTGCAGAGCAGTTTTTTTTGCGAGTCTCAAACTTTTGTGCTATACTGTTAAATTAGATTTCAGAAATTGCTCGGAGAAAGATCATCACGGTAAGCAGATAGCAAAGAAAAACTTATGGCCCATCAGATTGGGTTTCATTCTAGGAGAAACTTGTCTGCTATTGCTATCAGCTGGGATCATAAGACGACGAAGAAATTTACAGCTTTCAGAGGCCATTCGGCACAACCTGTCCATGACAGTGGTTACATCACACCAGCCTCCTCCCACCATTAAGGTTTTGGAGTAGATCTGTAGCTCGGGTTGTGGGTGTTGAGGTTGGTTGGCTCGCCGAGCTGGTTTGTTGTTCCACAGACGTTTCGTTACCGTGCTGGGTAACATCCTCAGTGCAGCCTCTGATGAAGCGTCGGTGTGTTTTCCCGCCTGGTTTTTAAACTCTGGGGTCCGTTGCGATGGATTGCCTCACTTCCGGGTTTCCTCCGCAGTGGAATGTATATGGGGTCGAGTTCAATGTGTTTATTAATAGCCTGCTTCGTGGAGTGCCATGCTTCCAGGAATTCTCGTGCCTGTCTCTGCCTAGCCTGTCCCAGGATCTTGGTGTTGTCCCAGTTGAAGTCGTGGTTCTCCTTGTCCATGTGGACTGAGATGAGGGAGTATTGTTGTTTGTTCTTCTCTCTGGTGAATTTTATTCCGGTGAGGGTGTTGTTTATGAGTTTGTGTGTCTCTTCTAATTTGGTCCGTCATAAACAACACCCTCACTGGAATAAAATTCACCAGAGAGAAGAACAAACAACTCCCATTCCTGGACGTCATGGTAGAGCGCAAGACAAATGGGCATCTGCAAACGAAAGTACACCGAAAAGCAACACACACAGACCAGGTATTGAACTTCAATAGTAACCATCCCAAGCACACACAAATGAAGCTGCGTGCGAACGCTGTTTAGAAGGGCAACAACGCACTGCAGCAACATGGAACTACGCCAAGAGGAGGAGGAATACCTCTTCCAAGTATTCAAGGATAATGGATATCCAAAGAACTGGGTCAGGAGATGCCTACAGGAACAGCATCAGAAAGATTCTACACGCCCCGACACACTCATCACACTACCCTACATCAGGAACACGTCAGAACTCACCACAAGACTTCTACGACCGCTGGGCATCAGAGGGGCACACAAACCCACATCAACCCTACAACAAGTGCTCACCTGAACTAAAGACCCACTCCCCACCATGGACAGGACCGATGTCATCTACAAGATCCCCTGCAGAGACTGTGAGAAACACTACATCGGACAAACAGGAAGGAAACTAACAACAAGAGTACATGAACACCAACTGGCTACAAAAAGACACGACCAATACTCCCTCATCTCAATCCACATGGACAAGGAGAACCACGACTTCAACTGGGACAACACCAAGATCCTGGGACAGGCTAGGCAGAGACAGGCACGAGAATTCCTGGAAGCATGGCACTCCACGAAGCAGGCTATTAATAAACACATTGAACTCGACCCCATATACATTCCACTGCGGAGGAAACCCGGAAGTGAGGCAATCCATCGCAACGGACCCCAGAGTTTAAAAACCAGGCGGGAAAACACACCGACGCTTCATCAGAGGCTGCACTGAGGATGTTACCCAGCACGGTAATGAAACGTCTGCGGAACAACAAACCAGCTTGGCGAGCCAACAAACCTCAAAATCTTCCCACCATCTCCATCTCAAATACATCACTCCTGTTTCAGTGTCACCTCGAACTCACTCCCTGACAGACTTACGGGTGCACCTACAACAAACTGAACCGCAGCAGTTCAAAAACAGAAGGCAGCTCACCACAACCTTCTCAAGGGGCAATCAGGGGTGGGGCAACAAATACTGGCCCAGCCTGCGATGCCCCTATCCTGTGAACTAATGAATAAAGAAACCTTTCAATAACAAGTCACATAAACATTTGGAAGGAAAATAAGATTTAGGGAAGATGAGGACTGTTTTGGTTATGGAATAAAGTACTCCTAATTTTGGTATCTCTTCTAGTGTTAGGGCTTGTGAATAATTGGCTCCTTTCAGAGCCAGAACACACCTACGTGTCCCTCTGGTTATTGAACCTCCTGCCACTGGGACCAGTTTCATCTTATTTTACTGTTATCAAAACCTTCCTTGCTTTTGAACATCTCTATCAAATCTCCCTGTAACTTCTGTGCTATAAGGAGAGCAATCCCAGCTTCTCTAGTCTCTACGCATGCAGTGTACTCCCCCATTTTGGAAGGTCTAACGCAAGAAGGAAGAGCACCGCAGATGGTAGAACCCTTATAAACATTAACAGAGAGAGAGAGAGATCTAGGCCTACAGATCCACAGCTCTTTGAAAGTAACAACATAAACGCATAAGGTGGTCAGGAAGGCAGATGGCGTGCTTGCCTTGAACAGTCAGGGCACGGATTATAAGAATTGGCAAGTCATGTACAGAACTTTAGTGAGGCCACATGTGGAATGTTGTGTCAGTTCTGGTTACCACACTACCAGAACGATGTGGAAGCTTTGGAGAGGGGAGTGAAAAGGTTTACCGGAATGTTGCATGGTTTGGAGGACAAATTTGGTGTGTTTTCACTTGAACATCGGAGGCTTACAGGTGCCCTGACAGAAGTTTATAAAATTATGAGGGGCCTAGATTGAATGGATAATCAGAGTCCGAGTCATTCTCCCAGGGTAGAAATATCAATTACTAAGAATGAGAGAATCCTCAAAATGTGGAAGCAGGCAATCAGCCCATAGAATCCACATTAAGTCTCCCAAGAGTAACCCAGTCAGACCCAACCCCCTACTCTACCCCTGTAACATGGCTAACCCACCTAGCTTGCACATCCCTGCACACCATGGCAATTTAGGGCAGCCAATCCACTGATCCTGCACATCTTTGGACCGTGGGAGGAAACCGGAGCACCCGGAGGAAACCCACGCAGACACGGGGAGAATGTGCAAACTCTGCACAGACAGTCACCAGAGGGTGGAATCAAACCTGGGTCCCTGGTGCTGTGTGGCAGCGGTGCTAACCCCTGAGCCACCGTGTTGCCTCTAAGGGACATTGGCTTAAGGTAAAAGGGGGGGAAAAGTTTAAAGGAGATGTGAGAGGCAAGCGTTTTTGTTTTACACAAAGCATGGTAAGGACCTGCAATGCACTGCCAGAGGTGCTGGAAGCAGATACAATAGCAACACTTAGGCATCTTGACAGATGAACTGGCAGGAAATAGAAGGATACGGACCATGTAGAGGCAAAGGGTTTAGAAAGTTTAAAAAGGTGGGATGTGTTGGCGCAGGCTTGGAGGGCCGATGGAGCTGCTCCATTACTGCACTGTTCTTGGAGTGTGCTAAACTGCGTTTGCCACTTCATCAGTCTACGGAAGGCGGTTGGAGAGAACCTTCGTTGGGGCTAATTCGTGGGATGACAGGGCTGTTTGTGAAGAAAGGTTCAGCAGGCCGGGCCTATGCACACACGACTGCTCAGAAGAATGAGAGCTGACCACGTGGAAGCCTTCAAAAGATTCTGAGGGGGCTTGTCAGAGTAGGGGCCGAGGGGATGTTTCCCCTCGGGCGTTGGTGGGGGGAGGGGGGGAATCAAAAATTAGGGGAGCACAGTTTAAAAATGAGTGGGTCACCCATTTGGGACAGAGATAAGGAGGGGTTTCCCAGCTTTACAGGGTTCTTGGGCTTCGGGACTGAGAACAATCAGGACCGTTTTGTTGAATATGCTCCACGCTGAGTTGGACGGATTTCTGGCTGACATGGGAAAGTGGAGTCGAGGTCGAAGTTAGATCAGTCGTGATTCGATGAAGCGGTGGACCAGGACTGAGCAGCCAAGTGGTCTGCTCCTGCCCCTAAATGGTACAATCGTACCTTCCCCCGAAATCTGTTGGCACCTTCATTACACTTGGTGATATTTCCGAGTTTCAGGACACCTGCATGTTGTACTTGGGATGAATTGAACGTAGGAAGCACAGACAGAGCAATGCGTGGAATGGGCTCTTCCAGCTGGAGACGACTCCTCGTGGGAAATTTGAGGAACTCCTTCCAGAGTTTAAGCTCGCTTTCTGGTTGCTGACAGCGCACGCATGTACGTACCCAGTTGCTTCCTCTGCTCCTCAACTGTCTCATACAACCTCTGCAGCTCTGTGTATTTCTCCTGGAGCCGGCCCTTACCGCCCTCTAGTCGCGGCTTAAACTCCAGGTTCTTCTCGGCCAGGCTGCGGTTGGTCGCCAGTGACATCTCCCGCTCCAGCTGGAGGTTCTGCACCTGGGAAAAAGACAAGAGGAAGATGAGGCGGTTTCGGAGAGCGGTGGGGCACTTCCAGTGTAGGGTGGGGAGGGGGAAATGAAGATCACAGACCCCAACCACGGAGGTGGTCGGAGGCCCCAGTGTGGAAAGAGACCAGAGCGCCGCTGCACCCCCCCACCCCCCGCCCCCCACCCAACCACCCCCGACAGAGATTGTTGGCTGGCCCCAGTGCAGAGAAAGATTACGGATCCTCACGATGGAAGTGGTCAGACGGCCCACTGCAGAGGTATGGCAGGGCCCCACGATGGAGGTCGTCAAAGGCCCCCGGTGTGGAGGGAGATCACAGAGCCACACGGTGGAGGACATTTGGAGGCCCAGGTGAGGAGAGATAGAGAGATCATAAAACCTCACGTGATCACCTCCAGAGAGACATCATGACCAGAGGGAAATCAGAGACAGCCACGACAGAGGTGGTCAGGAAGAGCCCAGTGGAGAGACCTTGACAGTGGAGATGATGGGGGGAGTGGGGGGGCGGTGGGGGAGCTCCCCAGTGCAGAAGGAGACCTCACAGCCCCACAACGGAGGTGGTCGGGGGCTCCCCAGTGCAGAGGGAGACCTCACAGCCCCACAATGGAGGTGGTCAGGGGGCTCCCCAGTGCAGAGGGAGATCACACAGCCTCACAATGGAGGTGGTCAGGGGGCTCCCCAGTGCAGAGGGAGACCTCACAGCCCCACAATGGAGGTGGTCAGGGGGCTCCCCAGTGCAGAGGGAGATCACACAGCCCCACAGTGGAGGTGGTCGGAGGGTGGGAGGGGCAGTACAGATCAGAGCCCCACGATGGAGGGGAGCAGCAATCCCACAATGCCGCGATATGGCTAAGTGTTCAGGCCACTGGGCAAGGGGCGAAAATGACTCAGCCTGGAGTGAGAAATGGTAGGCAGAGCCCTGACAGCACTGAGTCTGTGGACAGCCAAGGTGACGAGAACATTTATCATCAATCCGTGACCGGAGGTGGTGCTGGGGGAGCCCAGATTCTTTGACAACTGCAGTCTTTTGGAGTGCTGTCAGGAAGGGGGTCATACTGAAGGAAAAGCAATGTAGTCCCAAGTCAGGATCGTATTTGGCTTAGGCAGAACTTGCAGGTTTTAAATCTGCTTCCTTCTAGGTGGTCGGGGGTCACAGGGTTTTGGGGAGTACTACATCCTCACACCGGACCCCAGTCCACAGACAGACAAGTCACGGAAGGCGTCATTCTACCAGATATTCACTCTGATCAGTTACTGTCCAGTCGATGGGCTTGGTTCACAATGGGCGTTACAGAGGGGAGCACAAGGAAAAGATGCAGGAAGTGAGAGTGAAAACACAGGAAGGCAAATGCTGAAGAATAGGAGATGATGGGTGATGAGGGTGTTGAGGGGGGATGGAAGGGGAATTGAAAGAGGGAGCCATTTGGTGGGTGTGTGCGCGCGCGTGTGCCCGTGCGTGCGGCCCACTAATTCTGCAGCCAATTTCCAAGCACCTCGAATACAGGCCTTCAGGTCCAGGGGACTCAGTTACCCTTTAATCCAGTACCATTTCCTCTCGGATCATGGTAGTTTGAAATTTCTCTCTCCATTGATACCCCTTTGGTTTTCTACCACTAGAATTCTTCAGATGCTTTTACTGCCTTTTACCACAAAATACTAGCTGCTGCAGTCCATTCACTCATCCCACAGTCCCATCCTTTTGGGGGGACAACCATTTTATTTCGTCACGCTCTCTCCACATGCCTGTAGTCATCGACTGGCTGTCCTGACCCCAAGTAGACTGGAGAGAGTGCAGCATGCGAGGTCCGTTCACCTGCAGCTGGGAGGTTGGGAATGCAGCCTTGCAGCTTTCCCGTCTGGTTTAACCGGTCCTGGGTAGCTCAAACAGAGCCAGAGACTCAGCGCACCCCTTTTCGATGCTCCCTGTAAACACTGTGTGCCGTGCGAGCGTGGAGGAAAGAAACAGACAGAGTTGATCGGGCCCGATGCGGTGCCAGCCGAGCAGGGGGGACAGAACACTGAGCTCTCTCCACAGACAGATAAAAGAACAAATTGGGCCCTCTTGTAGTAGGTTGCTAAGCCCTGAACCGGGAGCCCCAGGGTTCAAGTCCCAGCAGACGTGTGTAATAACACCTCTGAACAGGTGGATTAGAAAAACGGGTTAAATAGAAGAGAACAAACTTGCAAAGCATTGATGGAAAAGCTGCTCCGAATTACCCACTTTAGGTCCCAGCTAGACTAACTCAAAACTGTGTCCTCCCTGCGTTTCATAAAGGTTTAGCAGCCATGCAGCTAAATTGCTAACTTGGCCAAGCAGCAAGGGATGCTGGGTACATTGGCCAAGTAAAACTCCAAAACGACAAAACCCACAGACCGGACACTGTGCAAACACAGCGGCCAGGTGCTAATTACATTAGCATAATATAGAAGGCAATAGTTATCCTGGACACACATACCCCCAACAACTTACCCACTAAACAAAGGAGGGCCCAGACAGAAAGGTCCTGCTACACAAAGAAACCAACAGTGGTAAGCCATCGAAACGATTGACAACGTTTCAAACTATTAAGCGAGTTTTCCCGATTGGCCAGAACTACAGAAAGTTCCTGAAAACCATCCAAAAAGGAATAAAAACAGGGTTCACCTGCAGATCCCTCTCTAGATTCTTCTGAAAGTCTTCTGAGGAGACCACAGAGTCATAGAGCTGTACAGCATGGAAACAGATCCTTCGGGCCAACCCATCCGTGCCGGCCGGATATCCTAAATTAATCTCATTCCATGTGCCAGCACCATATCCCTCACAAACCTTCATATTTATCTGCCCATGCCACTGAAATGTTGCAATTGTACCAGCCTCCACCATTTCCTCTGGCAGCTCATTCGTAATAATTACTGCTCCAAGTAACAGAGGATATCAGCTCCAACACAAAAAAAACCTCAAAAAAAAAAGAGATCTGTTCCTTTTTACAGCCATCTCCAGCTCGTGCTGTGTGTACTTGTGGAACAGTCTCTCTCACAACATCTCCTGAAACCGCACAAACTACTCAACCCAGACCTCACTGTCAACTGCACTCCCCCACCAACTCCCCAGGGCCATTACACAAGAACAGGAAGAGGCCATTTGGTCCCACCCCGAGATGGGGACGTGGGATTAGCAGGATGCCATTCAGCTTCTACAATCACGTTTGGCCATTCAGTTTGACCCTCGGCTGCTCTACACCACTACAGCGTCACAGAGTCTACTTGCCTTGTGCCCTCAGCAGCCTCCCCCATCCCAAATAAATGGCTGCTCTCAGTCTGATGAGCTCTGATTGAGCTCCAACATCTGGAGTTCTCATGTAGGATGGAATAAAGGTAGCACACGCGCACTACCCCTTCATCCGAAGAGGTCACCGCTATTTCCAAAGTTTCCGGTTCCAGCGGCTCTTCCGGACTCCACCAAGTAGAGGGCGATTCCACGAGCACCTCCTACCCTCTGAAACTACTCTGTTGGAACAACCCTCAGGTCTTCACGTTCACAGTCACAGAATTCCTACAAGTGCGTAAGAGAGGTCGTTCGACCCATCGAGTGTGCACCGACCCTCCGCAGAGCATCCCCTTGCTCTGCCGTTCCGTTGGATTTTGGGTGCTCAGTACCTTGGCCGCATCAATCTCCACCTTTGCTTTATAAATCCCTCGATACTCTTACCACCCCAAACAAAAAGACAACAGATCTTTGGGGCCCAAAGTTGTCTTGTGCAAAGGCTGGCACATTTGCGCTCCCCTTTCATGCAAAGAGGTGCTTCCCATATTCCACCCCCCGCCGGTTCAGCTAGCCCTTCTCCACAGCTGAGCCTCACTGCTGACGACAGACTGCGCTATGGCAACTGATGTTACACAGCATGTTTCCACAAAGGAGCTAAGCAGAGAATCTACTGTTCTTCAGATACTTGAGGGCCCAGGAGATCAGGACACTGAGCCACCCCAGTTGTCATCCAACTCAGAGAATTCCCACAGCCATTTGGCCCATTGAGTCCACACCAGTCCTCTGAAGGGCATCCCACATAGATGGCTAACCCACCCTAACCTGCACATCCCTGGGCACTACGGGACAATTTAGCACGGCCAATCCACCCTAACCTGCACATCTTTGGACAATTGCGTTCTGCAGGATCTTTTCAACTCAGCAGAGGGGTCTACCTGTATGGACTCTATCCCATTCTCCAAGCCTTTCTGTTAACATTGCGTCTGTTCTGATGATACCAGCTTTCGCAGGAGGGGCCTCATACAAGCCCACCTTTTCAATCAACCGAGGTAGGATTCCCCGCCACTGCGGTCGAGGTGGCCCTCGGTCAGGTCTGACCCATCGCCCGCACCCTGGCCCTCACCCCTTGCCTTCCCTCCCACAACAGCGATTGTGCCCCTATAGTCCTCACTTTACATCATCAGCTGCCATTTCCGCCACCCACTACCCACGTCCCTCATCCCCTGGATATATCGGTTCTGAGGAAGGGTGACTGGAGGCAAAACATCGAGTCTGCTGTCTCTCCCCGGTTGCTGCCAAACGTATTGCATTTCTCCAGCTGCTTCTGTTTTTGTTACATCTTCCCCCTCCTTTGTCAGCATTACCTAGTGACTGCTCCCTGGTCCATTCCTCCTCAATGTGTAACACCTGCCCATTTACCTCCTCAGCATCTAAGGGCCCAAACATACTTTCCAGGTGAAGCAGCACTTTACCTGCACTTCCCACAATCTAGTCTACTGCATTCGCTGCTCAGAATGCCGTCTCCTTGACTTTGGAGAGACAAAACATAGACTGTGTGGCCGCTTTGAGGAACATCTCCGTTCTATCTGTTAAAAAAAAAAAATGACCCCGACCTTCCAGCTGCCTGCAACTTCAACACGCCCCTGTGTTCCCCACGCTAACATTTCTATCTCAGGCCTGCTGCAGTGCTCCAGCAAAGTTCATTGCAAGCTGGGAGAACTAAACCTCATCTTCCACCTAGGTGCCTCACAGTCCCCAGGACTTAACGTTGAGTTTATCAATTTCAGAACATGAACATGACCCTTCATGACTATTACCCACCCCCAGGCACCTAGGTCCTGTGATGTAAGGGTTACTCCCAGCACGGTCAACCCATCTTCAACTGTTCACATTTCCTGCTGGCACATTCTCAGTATTTACTTCTCTCCCGGCTTACAATCAGCAGTCCCCTTTATCTGCCTCCTTTTTTACCGCTCCCCACCCCCCCCGCCACCCTCTCTCCATCAGGGCACTGTTTCTAACTGTTCGACTCAACTCATGCCCCCCTCAATCTCCTGTCATCAGCGCAAGTATACCCAGTTCCCAGCTGCATTCAGCTTTTACAAGGGGTGACAGGACTCTAAGCACTAACTGAGTTCTAATGCTGCCAGACCTGCCGAGTTTCTTCCAGCAACTTTCTGCTTTTGTTTCAGATCTCCAGCACCTGCAGTTTTATTTTGTGATAAAGCCGGGGTCTGATTTTGCGCTTGGATTTTCATCTCTACTATCAGTCGATTCTCCCTCCGCGCAGACCCCCGGCAGCGTGGCGCTCCCTTGGTGCTGACCCACCGTCTGTACTGTGCCCCCTCCAGAACCGGCCACCCAGCCCCCCCACCTGTGACTATTTTCCGAGGACCCCACTCACCCAAGATAGGGCTTGGGCCCATGTCCTCACGTGTCTCAGAGGACAGCTTTCCCGAATGCAGGGAGGAAGTTACAGAAAATGAAACTTACACTCGATGCACAATTCAGCAGTCAGTGACAGAGCTGGTTCAGATTTCAGTAAGTTGGATACAGTCGGGAAACAAGTTCTCCTATTCATCAGGGTTTGCATTAATCACCGAGCTGGGGAAATTCCCATGGTGACACGTCGCTTTCAGTTTCTCTCGTCATTTCCCTCCTTTCTTCTTCAGGCATTTCAGCTTTCTATCTCCACCAAACCAAACAGACAGCTGGAGACAGGGTACTCCAGAGATCGAAGCCTAAAGCAGCTGAAGGCGTGGCTCATAACAGCGCAGGGTATGGAGTAGAATTCGGCCATTCAGCCCATCGAATCTGCTCCAACATTTGATTGTGGCTGATATATTTCTCAAATCCATTCTCCTGCCTTCTCACCATAACCCTTGATCCCTTTACTAATCAAGAACCTGTCCCTGCCTTAAAGACACTCAATGACACGGCCTCTGTAGCATTCTGTGCCAATGAGTTCCACAGATTCACCACCCTCTGGCTGAAGAAATTCCTCCTCATCTCACTTCTAAAAGGCCGTCCCTTCATTTGAGGCTCTGCCCTTGAGTCGTAGTCTCTCTTACTAGGGTAAACAACTTCTCTACTTCCACTCTATCCAGGCCTCTCAGTACGTTTGGATCAGATCCCCCCTCATCCTTCTCGACTCCATTGAGTACAGACCCAGAGCCCTCAACCACTCTTCATACAACATGCCCGTCATCTCCAGGATCATTCTTGTAAACCACCTCTGGACTCCCAATGCCGGCACATCCTTCCTTCGATATGGTGCCCAAAACCGCTCACAATATTCAAAATGTGTTCTCACCAGAGCCTTATACGGTTTTCACAGTGCATCCCTGCTGTTGTATTCTAGCCTTCTCGAAATGAGTGTCAACACGGCATTTGCCTTCCAAACCACCAACTGAACCTGCACATTAGCCTTGAGAATCCTGAACTAGGTCTCCCAAGTCCCTTTGTGCTTCAGGTTTCTCAAGTCTTACACCTTTATTCTTCTGATAGAAGTGCATGACCTCACACGTTCCCACGTTGTATTCCATCTGCCACTTCTTTGCGCGCCCCCCCGACCCCAGCCTGTCCAGCGCCTTCTGCAACCTCCCTGCGTCCTCCACACCACCACACCTGCCACCTATCTTGGTGTCATCTGCAAATGTAGTAACAATGCTCTCATGGAGGTTAAAATGTCGGGGAGAAGCTAGGGATAACATAGCCTGAAGGCAGTGGAGCAATGGCGAAGGCTTTGGCAGTGGATAGGACAAGCTGGCAGGGGCAGCTTTGTTTCCAGTTTCGAAGAGGAGGGCGAGACAGCAGAAAAGCTGGAGACGCAGAGACAGAAACAGGGCAGTCTGAATGACGGCGCTGATTTGTGATGGTGAAGCTGATCGTAGGTTTGCGACGATCTCGGCTGGAGCAGGGACCTCAAAAACGGGGCTTGGGGCAGGGACCAATAGCAATGTCATGCTTAACCGGACCCTCACCCGCCACCCCCACCCCCCGCGCACTGGGTGCCAGTTGAGCAGGCCAACAATTTGGAGGTGGATAGTGCAAGCACATAGCCGTGAAAAATAAAAGCCACGCTCCCGGATGAAGGCGCCTCAGAGATGCGAGAGCTCCAAACGTGCGTACAATCAGTGCAAGAGGGAGTCTGTTGCTATAAAAATGTTAAGGCTAGGGCAGGAGAGTAGGGTGAGGTCAAAGGGGTCAGCAAGGCCCTCAGCGAGAATGGCCTCGACTGGCTCCTCTTCCAAATGCCGTCAGCGGGCAAGCAAGTCTCCCGACGGCCACGGACTGGGAGAATGCTGCTGTGCTTTGTAGGGACAGAGCTGATGGATTGCACGACCTGTGCACACCCTGGGTACACATCTGGCCTGAAGATAGCCCATCCAGGACTCAGCAGCAGGACGGGCGATAAGACATTGTTACCGAACTGAGACTCGGTGCATCTGAGAAAGCAGGCAGACTCTCTCACCTCCTCACTGTCCAACACCAGGCTCTCTTGCTTCTCCTGGCTGTGCAGGACCTCTCGGAGCTGCTCCTGGCTCAGACCCTTCAGCTTATTCATCAGAGACACCGACTGGAGAGGCTCCATCAGGAATCTGAAAGGAAGAGCGAACTGGATGAAGATCGCTGCATGACACAAGCGTATCTGCTCCCTCTGGCTATTAGCTGCTATCCGTAAGCTCAGCGGCTGTGGATCGGTCTCTCTCCCCTCTCTTTACTGTCAACCTCCAAACAGAGTTTCAATAATTCATGGGATGAGGGCGTCACGAGCTGGGCCAAAATTTATTGCTCATCCCTAATTGCCCAGAGGGCAGTTAAGTGGCAACAAAATGGCTGTGGGTCTGGAGTCACATGTAGGCCAGACCAGGTAAGGATGGCAGTTTAGTGACCCAGATGGGTTTGTTTTCCCTGAAAATCCACAATGGTCATCATCAGACTCCTAATTCCAGGTATTTACTAAATTAAAACTCCACCATCTGCCATGGCAGGATTCAAACCCGGGTCCCTAGAACATTACCTAGATTAACAGTGGAGTGATAATACCACTAGGCCATTGCCTCCTCTGTGCCATAAACCCAAGCTTCACCTCCCATGGTCAACCAACTGTCCCTTTGGCTGGGGGACAGGGGACAGGGCTCAGGGTATGTTTCCACTCGTGGGAGAATCTAGGACCGGGGGGCAGTATCTCAGAGTAAAGGGATGCCAATTTAAGACCGAGATGAAGAGGACTGTCTTCTCGCAGACAGTTGAGTGTCTTGGGAATTCCTTGCTACAGAAAGCCCTTGCGTATATTTAAGGCTGAAAGAGATAGGTTTGCATTTAGTTGGGGAATCATGAGTTACAGGGAAAGGACAGGGAAGTGGATGTGAGGAATGTCCATAAGACATAGCAGAAATGAGGCCATTCAGCCCATCAAGTCAGCTCCACCATTCAATCATGGCTGATAAGTTTCTTAATTCCATTCTCCCACTTTCTCCCAGTGACCCTTGATCCCCTTGACAATTAACAAACTATCTCCGTCTTAAACTGACTCAATGACCTACCTCCACACCCTTCTGTGGCAGTGAATTCCATAGATTCACCACTCTCTGGCTGAAGAAGTTTCTCCTTATCTCTATTCTAAAAGGTCTTCCCTTTATTCTAAGGCTGTGCCCTTGGTCCTAGCCTCTCCTACCAATGGAAACACCTTCCCAACATCCACTCTGTCCAGACCATTCAGTATTCTGTAAGTTTCAATTAGATCCCTCCCCATCCTTCTAAACTCCATCAGGTACAGACCCAGAGTCCTCAAACATTCCTTACATGTTAAGCTTTTCATTCCTGCAATCATTCTCGTGAACCTCCTCTGAACGCGCTCCAGGGCCATTACATCCATCCTGCATTATGGGGCCCAAAACTGCGCACGATACTCCAAATGTGGCCTGACCACAGCCTTAGAAGTACATCCCTGCTTTTATACTCAGGTCCTCTCAAAATAACTGCCAAAGTTGCATTTGCCTTCCAAACTACTTCTTGAGAGAATCCTGGACCAGAACTCCCAAGTCTCTTTGCGCTTCAGAATTTCTGAATTTTCTCCCCATTTAGAAAATAGTCCATGCTTTTCTTCTTCTTATCAAAGTGCATGACCTCACACTTTCTAACATTTTACCAGGAAAATGTTGGATCAGGCGTGGTCCTACTTAATAGGACAGCAGGCTTGAAGAGCTGCTTTCTTATGGCCTTCCTGGCACTGGCGGGGGGTGAGATGAATGGGGGTCAGGGGCCACAGAACAGCACCTTGTGGACCAAACCACATAGCATAACGTGGCATCATGCAAGATTCAGCTTAAGGGAAAGAAGTTAGTCCAAGTCAAGTATTTGAAGCTTAGGAGAGCATGAAAGTAGAGCTGGCTAAACTGAATTGGCAATTTTTCCTTAAAAGTAGTGGCCAGTGAGATAGTTGATGCGTTGCTTTTAATTTTCCAAAATTCCCTATATTCAAGGCATATTCCATTAACTGCAAAGTGCCAAACCTAACTCATCCAGTCAACAAGGGGAAGGGACAGGAAGCAGGAAATTACACAGGTCAATTCACTCAACATATGTCACACGGGAGAGGTTTGAAACAATTAAAGACATTCAGATAGTCAGGCAGAGGGAACATAGTTTTATGAAGGGGAACTCATGTTTAACCAATTTATTGGTGTGATTTGGGGAAGTAACAGGTACTGTGGTTAAACATATTCTTTGATTTTCAAAAGGCATTTGTTAAACTTATTTTGCAAAATAGACGTTAACTGTTTTGGAGGTAATGTTGTCATGAATAAAATATTAGCTGGGTAACAGGAAGCAGGAGGTATAAATGGGCCTTTTCCTGTTCACTAGGATGTAATGTGTGGTGTGCCTCAGGGTACGGTGCCAACTGCTTACAACTTATATAAATAACTTGGGTGGAGGAATGGAAAGTCCATTTGCTAAATCTGCTGATGACACACAGATAGAATTGTGAAATTAACATATTTGACAAAGGGATAGATTGACTGCACAAAGATCTAACAAGATAAGAGCATTACGTGAGAAAATGTTAAATTGCCAATTTGGCACGCAGGATCAAAACAAGTGTGCTTTCTCAATGGTGAGAGACTGCAGAGAGATCTGGGTGTCATCGTATATGAATCAGGGTAGATTAGTATGCAGGGACAGCAAGTAATCAGGAAAGTGAACAGATTGTCATAATTTATAGCAAGGAGAATTGAACACAAAAGTAGGCAAGTACGCTTCAGTTATTCAGGGCACTGACGGGATCGTATCTGGAATACTGTGTACAGTATTGATCCCGTTATTCGAAGGACACAAATCCTTTGGAGGCAGGTCAGAGAAGGTTTACCAGTCTGATCTCTGGAATGAGTGGGGTGACTTATGAGGAAAGATTAGACAGGCTAGGCCTGCGTCCAATTGAGCTTAGAAGAGTATGTTTCAATTAAGGCAGCACTTACAAAATCCTTAAGGGTCTTGATAGGGAGCACATGAAACGGATGGGCCCTCTTGTGGAAGAATCTAGAACGAGGGTTTGCTGTTTGGAGAGTCATACAGCACAGAAACAGACCTTTCAGTCCAACTCGCCCATGGTGACTAAGTGTCTCAAACTAATCCCACTTGCCCGTGTTTGGCCCATGTTGCTCTGAAAGCCCTGGAGCGGGTTCAGAGGAAGTTCACAAGAATGGTCCCAGGAATGGAAAGCTTAACATATGAGGAACGTTTGAGGACTCTGGGACTATACTCATTGGAGTTTAGGAGGAATCTAATTGAAACTTTTAGAATACTGAATGGCCTGGACAAAGTGGCTGTTGGGAAGATGCTTCCATTGGTAGGAGAGACTAGGACCAGAGGGCACAGCCTTAGTGTAATTGGAAGATCTTTTAGAACGGAGATAAGGAGAAACTTCTTCAGCCAGAGGGTGGTGAATCTATGGAATTCACTGCCACAGAAGGCTGTGGAGACCAGGTCATTCAGTACATTTAAGACTGAGATAGATAGGTTCTTGATTATCAAGAGGATCAAGGGTTACAGGGAGAAAGCAGGAGAATAGGGTTGAGGAACTTATCACCCATGATTGAATGGCAGAGCAGACTCGATGGGCCGAATGGCCTAATTTCTGTTCCTATGTCTTATGGTCTAATGGAAACTTTCCAATTCATGTTGTAGTCCAAATGTCTTTTAAGTGTCTTTTTTAAGTGTACCTGCATCCACCACCTCCTTTGGCAGGTCATTCCATGTACAGATCACCCTCTGTGTGAAAAAGGTGCTCCTCAAGTCCCTTTCAAATCTTTCTCCTCTCACCTTAAAAACATGACCTCTACCTTTGAACTCCCCTACGCTGGGAGAGAAAGACCTTTGATATTCACCTTATCTATGTCTCTCACGATTTTATAAACCTTGATAAGGACACCCTTCAGTCTCCTATGCTTCAGTAGTAAGGAGTGACTCATTTAAGACAAAGATGGTGAGAAATATTTTTCTCAGAGTCACGAGTATTTGGGATCTCTCAAAAGACAGTGGAAGCAGACTGAAAACAGAAAAAAATGCTGGAAATCACAGCGAGTCATGCAGCATCCACGCAGAGAAAGCAAACTAACATTTTGAGTCTGGATGACTTTTCATCAGGGCAGGAGAAACACAGCCTTTCAGCAATGTTAAGGGGGAGGTCGGTTTGTGAGCAAGGGAGGTGAAGCTTTCTCAAAGGTAGGCTGGAATGTGGAGTTATCAGATCAGCCATGATCTTTTAGCAGTGTAGCAGGTTTAAAGGGATCAGCGGCCTACTCCTGCTCCAAGCTCATGTGTCATATGAGATAAGCACCGCGCACCTTCAGAGGGATAGCACCGAGGGAGCGCAGCACTATCAGAAGTGCTTGGACAGGCCTGAAACTGCGGTGGTGCCTGCACTCTCTGCTGGATGGGAAAGGTTCCACTGTTGCCATTTTGATCTGGCTAGGAGGTAATCTTTATCCCTCCGTCAACATCGCTGAATTAACACATCACCTGGTCATTATCAGACGTCCGAGTGGGAGAATTTGCAGCGCACACTGTCCACGGTGTTTTCAACATTGACGACAGCGACAACATTTATAAGGGATGGGGAGGAGTGGGAGGGGGGGATGCAAAATGCTTTGCCTGATCTTGCAAAAGGCACTACATAAATGCAAGTCTGTCACAGCTGAACAATCACTGTCTAAAATTGGAATGTAACAGCGCATTGCGAGAGCTCTAGCGAGAGACTGAAAAAAAGAGACAGCTCATCCAATACAACATCTGTAGCATGCTCTGACCCCATTGCAAAGTTGGAAACATTGCAGCTCAGCAAGGGTCACAAGTAAACAGAGAACAATAAAGGTCCAGGCTCCAAATCGGTGTTGTTGTCACTGACCTTATGGGGCCCCAGATCTCTTGTTTCACCAACAGACAGAGACAGTGCATAAAGCAAGGTTGTCACTACTAAACCTCCCCTTGTTGTTGTGATTCTGCATTCCAGCCCTGTTCTGGGCACTGGACTGTACAGAAGCCTTGGTGAAGGGAGCACAAGGGGTTCGGTGACTGTGGGGAGATGGTAAAGCTGGTTAAGTCGGAGGAGGTGGGGGGGAGGGGAGAGATACAAGATCGAAGTATTCAAGACCAAGAGAGTTTGGATCAAGCAGATACAGAGGAAGCGATAATCAGAGGACACAGATTGAAACTAAACTTAAAAGCCAAAGAGGAGAAAGTTTGTTTTTGGTGTTTTTAAACAGTGGGTTATCTTGAGTTCAGTCTTAGAGATATGACCATTAGCCATAGGAGTGAAATAAGTCATTCGGCCCATCGCGTCTGCTCCGCTTTTTGATGACCTCACGATTGATCCAATAATCGTCAACTTCTCTGCCTTTTCCCCCATAATCCTTGATTACTTTCCTGATTAAAAATCAGTCTATCTCAGCCTTGAGTATACTTAATGACCCCAGCCTTGATGGTACAAAAGAATATGCAGGCTCACGTCCCGCAGAGAAAAAAATTCCTCCTTATCTCTGTCTTAAATATGTGGCCCTTTACTCAGATCATGTCCTCTGGTCCTAGACTCTCCCACAACGGGGAAACAACCTCTCCGCATCTACTCTGCCAAGTCCCTTAAGGTTTTTGTATGTTTCAATAAGGTCACCTTGCATTCTTCTAAATTCCCATGAGTACAAGCCCAAACTACTTGTCATGAGAAAATCTCTCCGAAAGAAAGGTCAATCTAGTAAATCTTCTTTGGACTGCCGTCAGTGGCCGGTACCCAAGGGAACCAAAACTGTTCACAGTATTCCACCTGTGGTTTGATGAGCATCTTGTATAGCTCTAGCAGA
The DNA here is from genome assembly GCF_021869965.1 of Rhincodon typus. Lineage (NCBI taxonomy): Eukaryota > Metazoa > Chordata > Chondrichthyes > Orectolobiformes > Rhincodontidae > Rhincodon > Rhincodon typus. The sequence continues at coordinate 3,193,793 of NC_063379.1, read as the reverse complement.
ATTTCCATACTTTCATACTCCGTTTGCTCTGCGGTAAAGGCTGATGGTCCATCTGCCTTCCCCATTACCTGCTTAAAAAGTTAGATACTAGCTTTTTGTGATTCATGTCTGAGGACAGCTGGCGCAGCCTCAGTGTGGACTTCCAGCCTCGAGGTGATTTCAGAGTGGTCTCCTGGCCTCGAGGTGAAGTCTGGCGCGGCCTGGAATCAAGGTCCAGTGTGCACTGGAGTCTGGATGCCAGAGTGGACTGAGTTGTTTGAACATTTTATTTCTCTATTTTTCTAATTTATTCCTTCGATCTGCAATGGTGGACTTGTTGATTTTTAATTTGTTTCCCCCCCTCTTCCCAAGGACTTGTAGTGAAGAATCCGTACCTAGGTAGCTTGTAACTAAGATGGTGCCGTGAGTGGCTACTTGTAACCTTTTCACCTGTACTCATTTGAGGTCTTGTGACAATAAAGCTAATTCAATTCAAACCCCTCCGTGCAACGCCTTTCTGTTACCTGTAAGGCTGGTGGAAGCAAATCTGATTGGATGCTTTCCTTTCTGGAAGAGACTAGAAAGGGACGGAGTTTAAAAATAAATGGGATGAGGAGAATATTTTCCTCACAGAGGGTTTTTGTGACTGTAGAACTCTCTCTCACACAGAGAGAAAGGGAAGCTAGGCAACTGAACATTTTGAGATCGATAAAGCCACTCAATTGACAAGGGAGCCAAATGGGATAGACAGTGGACAAGAAAGCAGCACATCAGACAGTGTTAGATTGGTCACAAATGGCTCACTCCTGTTCACTAACTTTGAAAAGGGAATTGTAAAGCAATCCTAGAAGTAGGAAATACGCTCAAATAAGGGTGGAAAGGTCAGGGTGCTGGGGGAAGTGGGGTTAACTCATTCGAAGAGATGGGCTGAATGGACGATTTCTGCATTCTACTGTCCTATGGAAACAAGGTCTTGCATTTGTCCAGCACATGTCACAATGTCAGGATGTCACCAAGCGCTATCCAGTCAATGAAGTGTTTTTGGAGGTGTAGGCACTTATCCCAATGAAGGAAACACAGAGGCCAACTGGCACGGAGTAAGCTTGCACACACTTACAGCGTTGATAAAACTAACAGTCACGTACTAATTTACAGAATGAAGTGGTTCGAGGGCTACGGAGATAGGACTGGAGAGTGGGACTAGCTGGGTAGCTTTCTTGGGAGCTGGTACAGGCAGGATGGGTCAAGTGATCTCTTTCTGCACCATAGAATTCTATGATTCCAGATGTCAAGAGATACTTTAGTGCACGTACAGATATTGGGGAGGGGAAGCTCCTCTCTGTCAAAACCACACCCATGAGAGGCTGACAGGGTTTTTGACGCTTATCTGAGTGATAGTATCTCCAACAGCAATGCACTCCATCCACATGGGCACTGGGCCAGGACTCTGGCGTGGGGCGTGACCCTGTGAATGCCTAAGAGACGCTGAGCTGACATTCCATTAAGCGATGTCAGGACGTTGTGGGGAATTCATGGGGCCTGGGTTGTGCCATACTTACCGTCAGAGGAACACCGCGATCTCACCACCTCCACTCACGAGAAGTCCTCCTCGCCGATGCACACCTTTGTGCACAGTCCACTGAAATGGAGCACCGATCTTTTCCCTGATTTGGCGGCTCCAAATTGGGTGTGACCCAACGCAGAAGCCAGTGATAACCTTACGGCAAGGCGCAGAAGACAAGCCGGGATCCTTCAAATCTTTCTGGTAGAAGTGCAGTTATGGAAATGGGTCTCCAGCTTCTTTGCCCGAAATAAGCTGGGGGAGCGTTTATCTTCGAAAGGATGAGCCTGTCTCAAAGTAAGCTCCCAACTGCTCCAACACTCAGCCAACTCCGTCCCCACACATGGTGATCCGATTGGAAGGCTGACTTTCTTTTCCTCCCCCGCAAGCCAAATGGAAGGAATCCCAATATCAAATGTCACCCTTCTCAGGGTCCTAAAATTCAGGGCCCTCAGAATCCAGGATCGCCTCACGACTCTGGAACCTCAAAACGCAGTGCGAAAAATCAGGAACGTCGCTTCCCCCGAGCCCAGGGATAGTCTCAAATGTGAGGGTTCAATCCTTCTGAAAGGTGCCTACCCTAATGCAAAGAAATTCTCTTCCTTGCTTCAGGAAAATAATCCTCCCAAACCCAAGGCGCAGCAGAATTCCCTCCCTGCGAGGCTCAATCCAAATAGGAAGTCGACATCCCACCTTCCAAATCCTAGATCACAAAAGACAAAAAAAAGAGGTGAGGCAGGGTGAAGAAATGAAACAAAAGAAAACCCATGGACGCTGAAACAAGTTCTGAAACCAAGCTACTGGAGAAACTCAGGGGTTAGACCTGTCCGAGCTGGAACGTCAAGTTTCCTGTTCCTCTGATGCTGCCGGACCTGCTGTGTCCCTCCAGCTCCCCACTGCGTTGACTCTGACTCCAGCATCTACAGTTCTTGCTGTCTCTGGAGAAAGTCAGCAGGTCTGGCAATGGCTGTGGAGAGATAGCAACAGGTAACTTCGCCAGTCTGGGTCTGAGAGGGTGAGGGTGGGGAGGGGTGGTGGAGAGATTTGCAAAGAAATAATCAGCACTCACTTCCTTTGCATCCTGGGTTGCGTGACCCCAATCCAGGATTCAGACAGAAAGTAAACCCCTTTCCAAGCTCAGTGCAAACAGAACGAGGGAGTGAACTTTTGTTTGAAAGTTTAGCACTTCCTGACCTTCTCCAGGCTGCTGTGCCAGCAGGAAGCGCTCCCTTCCTCTTTCATTTCCATCCCAGGCTGCTCCCAGGGAGGACAAGTAGAGGTGAGAGGTCACCACGGTCAAAGGTCAGCGGTGACTGTTGCCCCAGCAACAGGTATCTGCAGTCCGCGAAGAAAGAGGTTATCTACCTCCCTCTGGTTCTATACTCTCTTTCTCGTTTTCCCCACCCGCAATCAGAGAGGGCTGTTGTTTTAGTCGCTTATTTTCCCTCCCGGAACTCTTTCGCCCTCCCATTCCCCTCTCTCTCTCTGCCATAGGCCGCAAGCCAGGCATTGCGTTGCGAAGACGCAGCGCAGCACACACCTACCTCCCACACCGCCGCCCGCCGGCCAACTGAGGCTGTCAGCTCGGGGAGCGACAGAAAGGGCGGTCCGCCGGGGCCACGCCCACTGGCCGACCTCGCCCCCCCGCCCACAAACCGGAGCCACGCCCACCGGGGCGAAGCCAACGCCCATCGCAATGCGGCCCCCGCCCACAGACCAGCCCCGCCCACTGACCCAAGGCCGAGCGGGGCCCCGCCCACGTGTGTCAGCGCAACGCCCGCTCACCGCTCGGCCACGCCCACCGACCATAGCCCCGCCCCGCACTCTGGCACAGACCATTCCCTCAGAAATGGGGGAAGGAGAGGAGTTTCCAACACAGACACTCAACGTATTCATAAGCAACCGCAGTTCGCCTCCTTCAACAAGCAGACTCATGCTCCTTACTATATTTGTGTTCCTTGATACTCATCCTCCCATGCAATGCGCTGTGCGCAGTATTTTAACACTCAACTATTTGAATTCTACTCCCCCTTTTTCCAATTGGAATAACCAGCAGCCTGGGTCTCACCATTGAAAGACTGTAGGGCGGACAGTTGCTCTAATTTGATGATTGTCGTGATTCTGATCACTTTACTCGCTTTTATTCAATTCAGGCTACAGCTGTGTTCTTTTTACAGTGTACAACATCTTAAAATTGACAACTAAATTGTAGCAAAGGAAACAAATACACCCCACCTCCATTAATAGGAGATTATTCGCAATGGAACAGGCCAGAGACTGATCGACTCGAAAGGTAGGGGAGGTCAGCGAGACTCTGAATCCAATTCGCGCTGATTTTTCAAGGACATTGAATCAGAGGCGCTAGTCCCAAATATCCACAGATAGTCAATTACGTTTTAATGAGAAAATCTTATATTAAGGGGGTTATATGAACGGGATAGATTCATAATTTCTAAATTCACCCTACAAGACAGAAGTTGTGAAGGCCATGCTGCACTGATAGAGGGGTTTCATGTGACGTCACGGTCCAACCATTCCTCAATGAAGGGGGAGGGGTGGTGTGGAAGTGTTGGTGTTGAACTGGGTTGGACAAGGTCAAAACTCACCCAACACCAGGTTATATTCCAATTCCCCGGTCCCCAACACCTCATCTTTACCATGGACGTCCATTCCCTATACACCTGCATTCCCCATACGGATGGCCTAAAGGCCCTCCGCTTCTTCCTGTCCCACAGGCCCGACCAGTCCCCCTCCACTGACACCCTCATCCGCTTAGCCAAACTCGTCCTCACACTCAACAACTTCTCTTTCAATTCCTCCCACTTCCTACAGACAAAGCGGGTGGCCATGGGTACCCGCATGGGCCCAAGCTACGCCTGCCTCTTTGTAGGTTACGTGGAACAATCCCTCTTCCGTAGCTACACCGGCCCTAAACCCCACCTCTTCCTCCGTAACATTGACTCTATCGGCGCTGCCTCGTGCTCCCACGAGGAGCTTGAACAGTTCATCCACTTCACCAACACTTTCCATCCCAACCTTAAGTTCACCTGATACCTCTCTCTCTTCCTGGACCTCTCTGTTTTCATCTCTGGCAGCCACCTGGAAACCGATATCCATTTCAAGCCCACCGACTCCCACAGCTACCTAGAATACACCTCCTCCCACCCACCTTCCTGCAAAAATGCCACCCCTATTCCCAATTCCTTCGCCTCCGCCGCATCTGCTCCCAGGATGAGGCATTCCACTCCCGAACATCTCAGATGTCCTCGTTTTTCAAGGACCGCAACTCCCCCCCCCTCAGTGGTCGAGAACGCCCTCAACCGTGTCTCCCGCATTTCCCGCAACTCATCCCTCACACCTCCTCCCCGCAATAACAACCAAAACAAAATCCCCCTTGTCCTCACGTACCACCCCACCAACCTCCAGATCCAACGCATCATCCTCCGACACTTCCGCCATCTGCAATCCGACCCCACCACCAAAGACATTTTCCCTCCCCACCCTTATCTGCTTTCCGGAGGGATCACTCTCTCTCTGGGACTCCCTTGTCCGCTCCACACTCCCCTCCAGCCCCACCACACCCGGCACTTTTCCCTGCAACCGCAGGAAATGCTACACCTGCCCCTACACCTCCCCCCACACCCCCATCCCAGGCCCCAAGAAGACTTTCCACATCAAGCAGATGTTCACCTGCACATCTGCTAATGTGGTATACTATATCTGCTGTTCCCGTTGTGGCCTCCTCTACATCGGGGAAACCAAGCGGAGGCTTGGGGACTGCTTTGTGGAACACCTACACTCGGTTTGCACTAAACAACTGCACCTCCCAGTCGCGAACCATTTCAACTCCCTCTCCCATTCTCAGATGACATGTCCATCCTGGGCCTCCTGCAGTGCCACAATGATGCCACCCGAAGGTTGCAGGAACATCACCTCATATTCCGCTTGGGAACCCTGCAGCCCAATGGTATCAATGTGGACTTCACAAGCTTCAAAATTGCCCCTCCCCCTACCGCATCCCAAAACCAGCCCACCTCCCTAACCTGTCCTTCCTCCCACCTATCCCCTCCTCCCACCTCAAGCCCCACCTCCATCTCCTACCTACTAGCCTCATCCCGCCCCCTTGACCTGTCCGTCCTCCCTGGACTGACCAACACCTCCCTAACTCCCCACCTACACTCACTTTTACTGGCTCCATCCCCACCTCTTTGACCTGTCTGTCTCCTCTCCACCCATCTTCTCCTCTATCCATCTTCTATCTGCCTCCCCCTCGCTCCCTGTTTATTTCAGAACCCCCTTCCGCTCTCCCATTTCTGAAGAAGGGTCTAGGCCTGAAAAGTCAGCTTTCCTGCTCCTCTGATGCTGCTTGACCTGCTGTGTTCATCCAGCTCTACACCTTGTTATCTCAGATTCTCCAGCATCTGCAGTTCCTACTATCCCAGATTATAGTCCAACAGGTTTATTTGAAAATGCAAACTTTTGGAGTCTCGCTTCTTCAGAGAGGTGGCATCAGACACAGAAGTTATCACCAAAAGATCAAAGGGTCATAGAACCGATGCAAATGCATCAAACAAACTGGCTGTTAAATCTTTTGTCAGTGGGAAGGATTAATACACAAATCCCAGAATTTCTTTCAAGTCACAGCCCCAAGATAACTGAAGGTTTTATCAGTGTACCAGAGGTGACATCTCGGGTCGGACAAATCATTTTAGGTGGGAGGCCTTGTTTAGAACCTGGCTGTATATCAACTTGGAGTCGGACTGGTTTTATTTCTCATGTAGGAATTTATAAAATGCCACATTAATTGTCTACAAATTTTGTGCTTTTAGAACAAAATAGAATATATCTGCAATTACAAATCTGCAAATGCAAATTCACCCCATAGTTTTGTGTGTGTGAGAGACAGAAAGAGAGAGAGAGGGAAATAGAGAACGTGTGTCTGTGTGTGTCTGTGTGTGCACATGTGAGTGTGTGAGAGTGTATAGTTTGGGGGGGTCACCTTTAGTGTGACATCAACACAAGATCCTAATTGAGGCCATTCTCATGGGTACCAAACTTGGCTATCAGTCTCTACTCGGCAACTCTGCATTGTCATGTATCCTGAAGTCTGTCTTGGAGGATGTTTAACTGAAGATCCGAGGCTGAATGACGTTGATTGCTGAAGTGTTCCCCCACTTGAATGGAACGTCCCTGTCTGGCGATTGTTGCTCAGTGTCCATTCATCCATTGTCATCGCTTCTGCATGGCCTTGCCAATATATCATGCCTTGGGGCATCCTTGCCTGCAGCATATGAGATAGACAACTTTGGCCAAGTGGAGGGTGGGGGGAAGTTGTGGGCAGATTGAAGAGAGTCAGCAACAGTGGGGGGTGGGGAATGAGGAGGGAGCAGGGTGAGAAGATTGAAAAGTTTCAACAACAGGGAGGTGAGGGGATGTGAGGGGGTTGATGAGATTGAGGACTGTGGGTGGAGGAGCAGATAGAAGATGTATGACAACATGGGTTTGGTGGAATTTAAGAGGTCAGCATCATGGGGTGGGGGAGTGGGTGACTATGAGCCCATCAGTACCTCCCAGAGCAGGAACAAAACACTCTGATTGAAACTTATAAAATAGTATCAGGAAGATACTACATAAGGACCATGTGATACAGGAACCTCAGTGGGCCATTCGCCCCATTAAGCATGTCACATAATTCAACATAAAATCATAAGGACCAGAAGATATTTGAATAGGAGGAGGACATTCAGCCCATTGAAAATGTTGCATCATTAATAGGATTGAAGAGATTGTGTTACTTTAATAATTATCTGTTACTCCACATTACTCACACGAACTGACACACTCATTATCCAAGAAACATATGACTTTCTTAAACATCTCATTTTGTCTTTGTTTCCACAATATGCCCCTGTTGCATGCTCATTAAGATTTTTCCTGTGCTCATGGCCTATTCCTACTCCCAGTTCTACCATATAAATACCTAAAGAACTGTGGTTGCTGTAAATCGGGAACAAAAACAGAAATAAGAGATAACAAAGTGTAGAGCTGGATGAACACAGCAAGCCAAGCAGCATCAGAGGAGCAGGAAAGCAGATGTTTTGGGTCCAGGCCCTTCTTCAGAAAAGGGTCTTGACCCGAAACGTTAGCTTTCCTGCTCCTCTGATGCTGCTTGGCCTGCTGTGTTCATCCAGCTGTACATCTTGTTATCTCAGATTCTCCAGCATCTGCAGTTCCTACTATCTCTGAAACAAAAACA
>NC_063379.1:3181584-3185597 GCF_021869965.1 Rhincodon typus | reverse complement strand
CTGTGAAGAAAAAAATCAGAGTTAATGTTTCGTTAAAACTGAGGAAGGGTCACCGGACCCGAAACATTAACTCTGAATTTTTCTTCACAGATACTGCCAGACCTGCTGAGCTTTTCCAGCAACTTCTGCTTTTGTTCTCAGTTCCACTGTGATTGGGTTCAAAGCCCCCATAAATCAGATGAGGGTTCGGGATTCCTCGACCTGGAGACGTTGCCACCTTCAATGTCCTGGGTCAAAATCCTGGAACTCCCTCCCTAAACCCCAAGGTGGAATCTAACCTCCACTGAAGGGACTGCAGCGACTTAGGAAGGTGGCATACCACCAACGTCTCAAGGGGCAAATGGAAGGGAGTGTCAATAAATGCTGGGCAAAGCGAGCATCCTCTGGATGAACCTTTAACGAAAGAAAATGGTATTCCTGCACTTGGACTCGAAGAGATCGACAGGGGTCGCTCTCTGACTCTCTGCAGCGCCCTCCTCTGGGGCTTCCCAAAGTTACCTCTTGTCTCCTCCAGTCCCCTCCTTGTCAGTCCTTAATGCCATTGGCGGCGGCCATCTTGTGGCGTAGTTGCATCATCCCGCAAGCTGCCATCAATACGTCTCCTCTCGGGAGCGGAGGGGCCACATGTCAGTGATAGAGGCCTTTCATAACCGCGCTGGATTGTGGGACGGGAGCCCCCATTTTGCTATCCACTGCTGAACCTGGACCCGAACCTGAAACACTAATAACTCTGGATCAGTGGACAATTCTGAGCGTTAAAAATACATTTAAAAAGAAATAATTCGTCTGTGTATTTAGGCAAATTAAGAAACATAATTTTAAATATGAATGATAAAGAAGAATAATCATTCTTTAAAGAACGGATCAAAATTAATAATTGACTGTTAATGATAATGGATGTGAGCACTTTATTATGGAGTACTATTAGGTTCGATATCAACCTTGAACGAGAAACGCTATTCATAAATCGATATGCGTCAGGTATGAATCAAATGGAGATCAAATTGTGACGATCTGTGTGTGACATTGACAGTCCCCAGCAGATGGAGATGAAGGTGTGACTGCATGTGTGATATTGACAAGCCCCAGCAGATGGAGATCAAGCTGTGACTCTCTGTAAATGTCTGAGACATATTCACAGAGCTCAGTAGTGAGTGATTCCAGTATTTAATCGTATGTGTGTGTGTGAGTTTAAACATCTTTAACACAACGTGTCTTACTCAGCTGCTTTCCAGCTTTTGTCTTTAAACTGTTGACAAAAAAGTGCAGGAGTCCTGTAATGTCCTTTGAAATGTCGTTATGAATGAAGTACATTTGTTTAATCATCTATGGTCAATTATATCACACATCAAAATTGTGCAATAAACTTATGTTCCGTTGTATAATAGATTTATGTTGATTTGTCAAAATTTCAAGCTCATAAAAGTAAACTTGCTGGTTTTACTTGTTCATATGAGTTTCAGTTAAACTTACATTCATTATGCAAAAATCCTCCATTCTTCTATGCAATAAAATTTTGCACCTTTGTGTAAAATCTTTGTTTATTTGCATATTAAACACATGTTCAGCGTGCTCCAGATTTGAAACTGCAGCTTTGTGTCTGTGTTTATTTCAGGTCTGGGTCCAGTATGGGGAGAGCAAGACAGAAACAGGCAAAGGCAGTCTGGGCTAAACCACTGACCTGCTGCTTGCTCCCCTCTTGTTCCACAAAACATCCCTTCTCGTTCCACAAAAATGGCTCTTAGTGTGTTCCTTACCTGTTTGAGGTGTGCTCCAGCTGGAGGGAACTGGGAGCTGACTGGCCGAATTGCAGGGAAACATGGCAGAAGGCAGGTTCAATTGAGGCTTTCGAGAAGGCATGGATTGTTTTTTGAATTGGAATAATGTACATGGCCTTGGAGAGGAAGGCAGGAAATTCACACCAGGTAATGAAGCTAGTTTGAAGTTTCCACCAGCTGGTCTGACAGTAACTCGGGGCCACAATTTCAGGATTGTCATCAAGAGAAATAGGAGTGAGATGAGGAGAAACGTCTTTACTCAGGATTTGGAATATACTACTGCGCGGGGTGGAGGCAGATGTCATAGGAGGTTTTAAAAGAGAGCTGGATATGTATTTAAAAGGCATGGAGTTAGAGGGCTATGGAGATAGGGTTGAAGAATAGGACTAGATGGTTAGCTCTTTCAGGAGCTGGTACAGACACGATGGGTCACATGGCCTCCTTCTGTACTGTGAAATTCCATGATTCTACGATGCACCAGCATTGAAACATTTGTATCAAAAGACTGTACAGTTAGCAGGCCAAACCATAGTTTTTTTTATTATTGACCAAGGAAACAGGCTTTTGAATTTAGCCAATCAATTTGTACGAGGCACTTAGCTAGCAAAAACCAATTAAATTTAAATCTGACGGTTTTGACAACGTGGGACCAATCCTATTGTAAGAAATATTGATATGTCATCAAGGGTACAAAAGAAGGGGGCAGATGGACAAAACCCCGGAGCTTACTGCCATCTGCCAGAGCTAACAGCCCTCAGCTCTCAGGAGAGAAACACTGGCTCTCGCAGCCTCCTCTATGTCTTACAGAAAGCACCGTCTAAAAAACAAAGGTACCCATTGGCACAAAAACAGAAGTTGCTGGAAAAGCTCAGCAGGTCTGGCAGCACCTGTGAAGGAAAAAACAGAGTCAATATTTCGGGTCTGGTGACACTTCCTCAGAGCTGTTCTGGTGAAGGGTCACCAGACCTGAAATATTAACTCTGTTTTTAACATATTGGCACAACTGGTTAAAATTCCTGACAGAAGAATTGACGAAGAAGGCAGAGAACATTCCAGAAGACAAGCAACCCGCTTGTTGTTTCAAGAGACTGAATTCTTTTCTTTATATAAGTGAGACTTGTTGTATTGGAACAGCATACCATTAGAATCTTGCTTTATTCGGCAATGCTTAGCAGTTGGAAGGGGTTCATTTGGCACTGAAGGAATACCGCACTGATGGAGGGTCATTGCTGAGGGAGTGCTGCATTATCAGAGTGTCAGGACTAAAGGAGAGCTGCACTGTCAGACAGTCAGTATTGAGGGAACACTGCACTGTCAGAGGCTCAGTTTTGAGGGAGAGCCGCGCTGCCAGAGGGTCAGTACTGAAGGAGTGCCACACTGTCAGAGGGTCAGTATTGAGGGAGCGCTGCACTGTTGGAAGGTCTGTTCTGAGCGAGTGGAGCACTGTTGGAGGGTCAGTGCTGAGGGAGCACAGCACTCTTGGAGAGTCAGCACTGAGGGAGCTCGACACTTTCGGACGGTCAGTGCTGAGGGAGTGCCACACTGTCGGTGGTTCATTGCTGAGGGAGTGCTGCACTGTCGGAGGGTCAGTACTGAGGGAGTGGGCACTGTCAGAGGGTCAGTGCTGAGGGAGCGCCGCACTGCCAGAGGGTCAGTGCTGAGGGAATGCCGCACTGTTGGAAGGTCAGTACTGAGGGAGCACCGCACTGTCAGAGGGTCAGTGCTGAGGGAGCGCCGCACTGTCAGAGGGTCAGTGCTGAGGGAGTGTGCACTGTCGGAGGGTCAGTGCTGAGGGAGCACCGCACTGTTGGAGGGTCAGTGCTGAGGGAGTGGGCACTGTCCGAGGGTCAGTGCTGAGGGAGTTACCATTGCCACAGTTTTAGTGTGTCACTGAACATATTCACATGAGTCTTCTTATTCAGCAGAACAGAGGTTCATCACAAAAGAGGAAAAAACAAACAAAGCTTCATGTGGCAGTTCGGTAGTTTACTGTCTAAATACAAAGAAAGCGGGTTTCTCAAAGCCCCAGGGACCCAGGTTCAATTCCACCCTCGGGCAACTGACCGTGTGGAGTTTGCACATTCTCCCTGTGTCTGCATGGGTTTCCTCCGGGTGCTCCGGTTTCCTCCCACAGTCAAAAGATGTGCAGGTTAGGGTGGTTTGGCCGTGCTAAATTGTCCCATAGTGCCCAGGGATGTGCAGGTTAGGGTGGATTGGCCGTGCTAAATTGTCCCA
>NC_063379.1:3106276-3181574 GCF_021869965.1 Rhincodon typus | reverse complement strand
TGTCCCATAGTGCCCAGGGATGTGCAGGTTAGGGTGGATTGGCCGTGTTAAATTGCCCCATAGTGCCCAGGGATGTGCAGGTTAGGGTGGATTGTCCATGCTAAATTGTCCCATAGTGCCCCAGGATGTGCACTTTAGGGTGGATTGGCCATGGGAAACTGTCCCATAGTGCCCAGGGATGTGCAGATTTAGGGTGGATTGGCCGTGCTAAATTGTGCCATAGCGTCCAGGGATGTGCAGGTTAGGGTGGATTGGCCGTGCTAAATTGTTCCATAGTGCCCAGGGATGTGCAGGTTCGGGTGGATTGGCCGTGCTAAATTGTCCCATAGTGCCCAGGGATGTGCAGGTTAGGGTGGGTTGGCCGTGCTAAATTCTCCCATAGTGCCCAGGGATGTGCAGGTTAGGGTGGATTGGCCATGTTAAATTGTCCAACAGTGTCCATGGATGTGCAGGTTAGGGTGGATTGGCTGTGCTAAATTGTCCCTTAGTGCCCCGGGATGTGCAGATTCGGGTGGGTTGGCGGTGCAAAATTGTCCCATAGTGTCCAAGGATGTGCAGGTTAGGGTGGATTGGCCGTGCTAAATTGCCCCATAGTGCCCAGGGATGTGCAGGTTAGGGTGGATTGGCCATGCTAAATTGTGCCATCGTGTCCAGGGATGTGCTGTTTTGGGTCGATTGGCCATACTAAATCATGCAATAGCGTCCAGGGATGTTCAGGTTAGGGTGGATTGGCCGTACTAAATTGTCCCATCGTGCCTAGGGCTGTGCAAGTTCGGGTGGATTGGTGGCAGGAAATTCAGAGTTATCGGGTAGTGGGATAGGTCAGTCCTATCCCCACCCTAAGTCCCCACCTACACTCACCCTTCTTGGCTCCATCACCGCCTCTTTGACCTGTCTGTCTCCTCTCCACCTATCTTCTCCTTTGTCCATCTTCCATCCGCCTCCCCCTCTCTCCCTATTTATTTCAGAATCCCCTGTCGCTCCCCCATTTCTGAAGAAGGGTCCAGACCCGAAACGTCAGCCTTCCTGCTCCTCTGATGCTGCTTGGCCTGCTGTGTTCATCCAGCTCTACACCGTGCTATCTCTTACCTTACTATATTAGGTTATGCAGGGATATGCAGGTTAGGGTAGTTTGGCCATGCTCGATTGTCCCATAGTGCACAGGGATGTACAGGTTATGTTACGATAGTGCGGCGCTCCCTCAGCACTGACCGTCCAACAGTGCGGCATCCCCTCAGAGCCAACCCTCCAATCGTGTGGCACTCCCCCGGTACTGACCCTCTGAAAGTGTGACACTTGCTCAGTACTGATGCTCTGACAGTGTGGCGCACCCTCAGCACTGACCCTCCGACAGTGCAGTGCTCCCTCAGCACTTACCCACCAACAGTGCAGTGCTTCCTCAGTACTCACCCTCCGACAGTGTGGTGCTCCCTCAGCACTGACCCTCCGACGATGCGGCACTCCCTCAGCACTGACCCTTTGACAGTGCGGAGCTCCCACAGTACTGACCCTCCCACAGTGCGGCACTCCCTCAGCACTGATCCTCCAACTCTGCAGCACTCCCTCAGTACTGACGCTCTGACAGTGCAGCACTCCCTCAGGACTGACCCGACAACAATGCTGAGCTCCCTCAGTACTCACCCTCCGACAGTGCAGCACTCCTTCAGCACTGACCCTCTGACTGTGCGGCACTCCCTCAGCACTGATCCTCCGACTGTGCGGCACTCCCTCAGTATGGACTCTCTGAATGAGTGGCACTCCCTCAGTGCTGACCCTCTAACAGTGCAGCACTCCCCAGGTGTTGACTCTGCAACAGTGCAGCTCCCCCTCAGGACTGACCATCCAACAGTGCAGCACTCCCCCACCACGGACTTTCCGACAGTGCAGCGCTCCCTCACTATGACCCTCCAACAGTGCAGCACTCCCTTAGTACTAACCCTCCGACAGTGCGGCACTCCCTCAACACTGACTCTGAGACAGTGTGGTACTCCCTCAGCACTGAACCTCCGACAGTGCCGCACTCCCTTAGTACTGACCCTCTCACGGTGCGGTGCTCCCTCAGTCTTGACCCACTGACAGTGCGGCGCCCCCTCAGGACTAACCCTCTGACAGTGCGGCACTCCCTCAGTACTGACCCTCCGACAGTGCAACACTCCCTCTATACTGACCTTCTGACACTGCTGCAAATGACCCCACACCCACTTAATCACATCTGTCTGAAATTCTTCAACATCCAAATGTTTATTGTAATATGACCATTCACCAACTCAATGGAAGGGGAGATAAGGCTCCAGAAATATCCTTACGCTCAATGTGCATGTGTCAAGCTTTTACTTTTGCAACAAACCTCAGCTAGAATCGCTGAGTCGAATATCCAACTTGTCCTGCCCCGGCAGTCCGTAGCATAGCTGATGCTAGTTTAATTCAGTCTATGTGAGGTCAAGAAATTTCTGAAGGCACGACATAGTGCCAATGCTATGGTCCCTGACAACGTTCTGTCAATGGTGCTGAAGACTTTTGCTCTAAAACCCGCTGTAGCCCTGGCACCACTGTGCAACAACAACACTGGTATCTACCAAGCAACATGTAGCTTTCAGATTTGTATCCCTTACACACTGAAGGCCAATCCGACTGCTCTCAATCATCAGCTCAGCGTTGGAAGGTGCCATCAACAAGTCGTTGTAAAAGAATTACCAACTCACTGGCACTCATTTGGCATTCTATCAGGTCCATTCAGCTCCTGGCCTCATTTGTAAGTTGGGTTTCGAAGTTGAGAAAAAATGAAGGTGTGGATTCAATTCTGTCAAAGTACTTTTTTCCCCCGTGGTCAGAAAGTCATTTGGAACAGTGAACTAAAAGTGTCGTTTCCAACAAGGTAAGTGACTTTAGTTGAGTCCTTGCATTCAACATGGACAAAATAAAACTGAACTTCAGGTGAGAAGTGAGGGCCATTTTTCTTGACATGAAGGCAGCATTTGACTGAATGTAGAAGATGGAACCAGAGCCAATGGAAACACTGCCTGTCTGAAACTGACATCATGATCCTACCTGAGCAAGTCCAATCCCAGAGTGAAATCTGGCTTGATAGATCATTTTTGCACCTGCTTGGTTAGTCACTGAACGCATTCACTCATGGCTGCCATTGTTCTTTGTTAGAACTACACAAGTTTATCACTCAATAGGAAAAAAAAATTCTTGATATCTATGACAAATTAGAAAGTTTAACCGGTTTTATGTCAGAATTTGCGTTTAAGACAGGCTGGCCAAGGAGAATGCAAATTGAAGATCTATTTTCAGTCTTGAGTGTTTTACACCATATTTATTATAGATTCAATTAAAATGCTGCAATGCCTGGCAATCATCCATATACACAACTCTAACCTTATTGTTAGATTATTTAAAGACTAATTTATCTTCTTTGTTCCATAATTATATGCTTATCAGGTTACTGGAGAGGTACAGCTCTGTGACATTAACACAAGATTATTCCAGTGTCCTAAAGCCCTTACACAACAGAATGATCTTATCGGCGACAGGAAAACAAAATTTCACATTTCCCCCAGCAATATCCTTTACAGATTCTCTTACCCAATGAAGTGTCACTCCCGTCTTAACTTTAATTTCTAACTTAACCGACTCTTTACAGCACATATGGCTTTGAGAGATTTTTGCAGGGCAGATGACCCAAACATCTTTTCAGTTCTGGCAGCTTCAGAAAAGTTGACACAAACTCTCACAGCCTAGAGACTTTACGAACTTGTCTCCTGAGCTGGAACTTTATGCAAGTGAGCAGACTTCCCTACTGCTGGGCGGACACAGCTTTTCTGTCCTGAAAACATGACTGTTCAGAAATTTATTCAACCAATTCGTGCCCCTTGGTCTTTTTCTCTGCATGTCATAAAACTTTAACATTTACTCTATCAGCTATCACCATAGATATCTAACTAGGACTCAACTAAAGTCACAGGCCTTCTTGGAAATGATACTTTTAGTTCACTGTTCCAAATGACTTTCTGACCACTGGGGGGAAAAAATACTTTAACAGAACTGAATCCACACCTCCATTTTATCTCAACTTCAAAACCCAACTTACAAATGATAATCTGTCATACCATTTTCCCTGTGTTTAGTTGGAAGCTAGTACTTCTCAGGACACTCAGCAAAAGCCAATTGTTTCTGGAATCCATCTGATCTCACTTTCAAAATTGATAGAATCAATGGCCACAAGTAAGTGCTTCAAAATTCTTTTATTGACTGCTGTGCAATGCAATTACAGTTGAATAGCCCAGTCACGGGGATGAGGGGTTTCCATTGCCGGCTTGAGCTGTTCAGGTCTTCAAATTTCCTTTAGTGAGTTTTAGGGGCTGGGGCATTTTTGCACAAAGCAAGATTCTATGAGAATAGCATTAAGCCTTTTCTTGCTGGAGATGTTTTGTGTTAAGGGTGAATAGGGCTTTTTGAGTTGGAATCACTTATCCCATGCAGCATTAGCATTAAATGCAGAACTAGCATTTTATTGCTCCATTAATAGTTAGCCTGAAGAAGCTAATGGTGAGCTGCCTTCTTAAATCACTTCAGTCTATTTGGGGTGGGGGCAGCTGTGAGGCAGGGACAGTACAGTGGTCAGGATGAAAATAGAAGGAAAAGGCAGGGAATTTCTTTACAAACATCGTTTGACCGTGAGGGGAGGGAGACACAAGAGATGCTCTGGGCCTGTCCTAGAAGTACTCCAGCTCATCAAACAGTTTCTTGTTTGTTTGGATTTTTTCCAGGGACAGTTTGGCATCAGAAGAGGGCAGTGGCTGGAACACCCGTATGTGTATGTAATCATCAGCATCCCCAATCACAACCTTCAAAATAAAAACACACCAATGAGTTTACAAAGAATGCTTCACATGGCTGACCCGTACAACATGAAGCAAAACACCTCAGCACAACACCTCTGTGACAGTACAGTACTCACTCAGTACTGACCCTCCGAAAGTGCCTGCTCACGCAGCGCTGACCCTCCGACAGTGCCCGCTCATTCAGCACTGACCCTCCGACAGTGCCCGCTCCCTCAGTGCTGACCCTCCGACAGTGCCCGCTCATTCAGCACTGACCCTCCGACAGTGCCCGCACTCAGGACTGACCCTTTGACAGTGCACCCATTCCTCAGTACTGCATTTCCAACCTTGATAGACCTATATTTTTCTGTAACCAGTTCCAGCCCCGGCAACGATCTCTATCTCTGAAAGCTCCTCCAGCCCCTACACCCCATCCTTATCTCCGTAACCCCCTCCAGCCCCTACACCCCCTCCATATCTCTGTAACCTATGCCAGCACTTACACCCCCTCCCTATCTCTATAACCTTCCCCAGCCCCTACACGCCTTTCCTGTCTCTGTAACCTCCTCCAGCCCCAAAACCCGTCCCTGTCTCTGTAAGTCCCTCCAGCTCTTACTCCCCTCCCTATCTCTGTAGGCCCCTCCAGGCCCTACTCCCCTCCCTATCTCTGTAGCCCCCTCCAGCCCCTACTCCTCTCCCTATTTCTGTAGCCCCCTCCAGCCCTTACTCCCCTCCCTATCTCTGTAGGCCCCTCCAGGCCCTACCGTTCATAGTTGTCTATGAGTTACTACTATCTCTCTTGTCCTTTACTGGGGGCATTCTGGAAATTTACAATCAAATACACATGGAAGAATGTGTTCCTAGTTACCTGAGACATTTTTCCATTGGGGGAAAAGCGGAGAAACCGTGCACAACAGAGATCAATCATTTTCAAACGCTGAGCTGAGTGAGTTTTCCCAATGACATGTTCTCGATGTTCACCAAAAAGCCTTTTGGGACAGAGAACGGTGAAGCGCACGTTGGATTTGGAAGTGAAGTAGGAACATGAGAGGGAAGAGTGTAGCCAGGATCTCAGTGGATGGACTGTATGATCAGATCGGATAGATACAGAGAAGGCAGCATTAGGAAGAGGGGTTGCTGGAAACTGAGTTGGCAGGAGGATGTCACAGGGCATGCTAGGGCGGAGGTGTATGGATGGGGTAAGAGATACAAATGTGACAGCAGATCACAAAGGCAGGGGACAGCTACAAGCAGGAAGAAGGACATCCTGAGGGTCAGTAGAAAAGAGGAGTTCAGGACACTGTCAGATCCGAAATGAATGAGAGAGCAGTCTCGAGGAGTTAAACAGACGCAACACGGTTTTAAAATTATCTCTTCCTCAGATGGAGCTTTTGTGTAGATTCTGTGAGGAGAAAACTGTCAGAGGAAAACAGGTGGATACTGCTTACAGACCTTAATGAAGTAATTCATTCCAGCCACCACTTGAGACCGATATGAGATCGCGTGATAAACATGCAGCGGGCGATTCAACTTTTCCACAACGGAGTTCTTCAACTGGGCACAGGCACAACGGAGAAAAAAACACAGAGAATGCCAGCGTTACTCACTGTCAGAGAGTCAGTGCTGAGGGAGAGCTGCGCTGTCAGAGGGTCAGTGCTGAGGGAGTGGGCACAGTCGAAGGGTCAGTGCTGAGGGAGCAGGCACTGTCGGAGGGTCAGTGCTGAGGGAGTGCAGCACTGTCGGAGGGTCAGTGCTGAGGGAGCGCCGCACTGTCGGAGGGTCAGTGCTGAGGGAGCGCCGCACTGTCGGAGGGTCAGCGCTGAGGGAGCGCCGCACTGTCGGAGGGTCAGTGCTGAGGGAGCGCCGCACTGTCGGAGGGTCAGTGCTGAGGGAGTGATGCACCGGCATCAGAAGTCTAACTCAAGTTGAAAGCAAGCACTTCAATTTTTTCAAAGACTCAGTGTTATCCAGATCTGGGGAAATGTGGAGTGGCTCGGCCTGGTTTGTTGTACCGGTTAAAGTGGATGTGGAGAAAGTTTACTCACTAACTGGACAATGGCCTGAATGTCGCTAGTCGTGGCTTCCATACCAGATGTACCACCAGGTATTTATGATGCCATTCTTGTTGTCTCTCGCTGTCTCTCCCTCTGTTTCCCCATTTGGCATTCTGCGTTTATAAGGTTTGCTGCTTCCTCTTGCTCCTCCCCTCACTGAAGAGGCTGTTCGCTTGGGAAGTCTCTCCCACTCTCTCCGCTCCACCCTCAGCCTCTCATTGTTTGTTCCATCCTGTCATCTGGAAATGGGGATGCGGGGGATGGTGCTGGTCCCTGTTTTCGATTGCCTCATTCTCTCCTTCCTACTCTTTCTGACATGCAAAATTTCCTGCCCCCATTTCTCGCCACCTTCTGCTTTTAAAGTCCTGCGATTTTAATGATGGGGATTGGAGACAGGAAAGGGCTGTACAGTTCTGGATTAGCTCTGGTGCCCCGTAAGGATCGGCATCTGTGTCTCGGCTGTGTACAGAGGGACAGAGAAAGAGTCGTCAACTCTGACTCAATTTACTCCTCTTCCAAGGAGCCACAGTGGGCTGAATGGCCCTCCTGCACCTTCCATCATTGCAATTCCACGAGTTCTTTTGTTGAGCCGCTGGTGTAAATCCCTACTTCCCTGACACCCCCCCATCACATTGAGACCTCACTGCTGATTATATCCATGCCAAGTATCAGTGGCTGTACAGTGAAAAGCCTGTGTCAACATGTTTCCTGCTTCAGGGTTCATTGTGAAATTTTGAGAGCCTTATTTTCTCCGTTAGGGATGAGGTTAACAGTGTGAAAAAATGAGAAGACCCAGAAACATAGCAAATATGAGCAGGAGTAGGCCACCAGCCCTTCAAATCTGCTCCGCCATTGAAAATGATCCTGGCTGTTCATCCAACTCATTCCCCTTGTTCCCATTGTCTCCCCAAACACTTTAATCCACTTCGCACCAAGAACAATGTCTTACTCATGTTTGAAAGCATTTAATGTTTGGGCCTCAAGTGTTTTCTGTGGCAGTGACTTTCACAACTGCACCACTCTCTGATAAATAACATTTCTCCTTATCTCTGTCCTAAATGGTTGACTCCTTATCCTTGAGCTATGAACACCACCACCTCCCCCCCCACCCCGGTTTCTGTACCCCCCCAGACAAATGCACTGCTTTCTTTCTCAGGGAGAGAATGGCCAGTCGCCACCAGTTCTGAAGGATCTGGGATTCAAAACTCACACAAGAAATTTGAAGCCTTTGAGATATTACATTTTTCACTCTGCCCTTGGTAATGACTCTCTGACAGTGCAACGTTCCCTCAGTACTGACCCTCTGAAAGTGCAACTTATCATTGGACGACCATAACATAGTGATTGATTTGCTGCTCTCTAAGCTGTTGGAGTTTGAATTTCAATTGCCTGGACCTGTTTGATAATTTAATTTGAAGTTATTCAGATATTGTGAAAAAAGGATGGTCGGGATAGTTTTGTAATTCTTTCGTTCTCAGACAAAACCCATCGACTTTGGTGGCTCAGTGGTTAGCATTGTTGACTCACGTCGCCAGGGACCTGGGTTCGATCCCACCCTCAGGCGACTGCGTGTGTGCAGTTTGCACATTCTCCCCGTGTCTGCGTGGGTTTTCTCCAGGCGCTCCGGTTTCCTCCCACAGTCCAAAGATGTGCTGGCTAGGTGGATTGGCCGCGCTAAATTGTCCCATAGTGCCCAGGGATGTGCAGGTTAGGGTGGGTTGGCCATGCTAAATTGTCCTGTAGTGCCCAGGGATGTGCAGGTTAGGGTGGATTGGCCTTGCTAAATTGTCCCATAGTGCCCAGGGATGTGCAGGTTAGGGTGGGTTGGCCGTGCTATATTGTCCCCTAGTGCCCAGGGATGTGCAGGTTAGGGTGGATTGGCCGTGCTAAATTGTCCCATAATGCCCAGGGATGTGTAGGTTAGGGTGGGTTGACCGTGCTAAATTGTCTCATAGTGTCCAGGGATGTTTGGATTAGACAATGGGAAATACAGGGGTAGGGAAATGAGTCAGGGTGGGATGCTCTATGGAGGGGCGGTGTTGGGCTGAATGACCCGTTTTCACACTGTAGGGAATCTATGATATGATTTCGCTTAAAGATAAATCTTTACTCCGCCTGACATGTCTGTGACCCCTGTCCCACAGCTGTGTGTTTGAATAATGACAGCCCATTGAGTTGATCTGGCGAGACTGTCAGTTATATCAGAGCCCAGGAACTCAGGGCTCTTTTGCTCCAATCACTTTTCCTCCTTCTCCTTTTTTTCTTCCATTTTTGATCTTACTTGGGCAAGCTCAGACCTCTTGGGGGCGGCAAGGTTGTGTTCCCAGTGGCTTCGGCGGAGGGGTCCAGTTTGTGTTACCAGTGGTCATATGGGTCCAGACCCGTTGGCTTCAGCGATGCCTACGTTTCCGAGAATGTCCCAGTGTGGACTGTTGGTGGCAGCGAAGGTCAGTAGAGGCGAGATGGCGCTGAAGTATTGATGTTACGGACCAGACCGAGCCCGATACAGCTTTCCGACTGTCAAACGCTTTCTGTCCTTCCTCCATTCACTGAACTTTTCTCCATTTCTTCAACCATCCAGTGAGTGTAGCAGCTAACATTCAGTACATACTTCCAACAAGAACCAGGAATTGTAGTACCTCCGTCCTCTTCTATGACCTGGGAAACTCCCCAATGACCTTTGTTTTCACATTGCTGTGCGGCTTTTTGTCCAAGTCCAGTGATGTGGCTCAGTGCAGGTTAGTCTTTAAAATTTGGCTGGCGCATTTTTCATACCAAGTGGCATGACTCTTTAAACTGATGCACTCCATTTGGTGTCACGATAGCTGAGATTTCCTTCGGTCTTTCAGATAAAGGTGCCTGCCAGCATCCTCTGAGTAAGTCCAACTGTGAAGTATAAGTTGCTTGTCCCGATACAGTCTTCCAAGACTTGAATAAGATATGAATCAGATTTTGTAACTATGTGGACTCTGCAGTAGCCCACAGATAATCATCTGGTTTTCGCACCATACAATGAGTGAGCTCCATTGGTGCAACTCACCTGGATTATGTTGTCTTTGAGCATGTGGTCAATGTCTTTTTGAACCTGTGCTAAATTTATTCGATTAAGACCCCATAAGGATGTTGCTCAATTGAGACATGCATAATCAGATTAGTACTTCCCAATTGATTCCCTCATATCTCCCCCATGAGATTGTAATAATTCTTCAGGTCATTTCAGTTTTCCTCAGGAAAATAACTCAATACTTTATCCCAATTTTTGAGAACCTCCTCATTGTCCAACTTAATTTGAGCAATGTCCAATTCATAATTGTCTGAACTTGGTTCTTCACTCTGTGTGACCAGTAACACCACATTCTCCTTTTGCTTCCCTTCCCTATCAAAATACATTTTGAGCATATTCACATCACACACTCTGTGAGATTTCTTTCTATCTGGCGTTCTTAACAAATAGTTCACCTCAGTGAATTAATTTGGAAAGGCCTACCTCACCTTGCCTTTAAAGATTCATCTACCACTGGTAGTAATAGGAACACTTTATCTCCCAGCGAAGGTACAAATTTTTGTTTTCTGGTCTGCTTCTTGCTTCATCTCATGTTGTGCGATTTTTAAATGTTATGTAGCTGACTCACCAGCGTTATTTTAATCTTTCACTAAAATTTGACACGCAGTCCAAATCTCTTGTATCTGAACACTGACTTATCAATTTCACCTTAATTAATTTCAGTGGTCTCCTCACTTAACTTAGTTGATTCTTTAGGTGCATGCCTAATAGCAAAAAATACAAATGGAATTCCTTTATTCCTTCTGGATTGTCTAGACTATAAGCCCTTAACAAGTTTGATGTCATCGTTCTAATGCTCTCTGCAATACTGGATGGTATGTTGTGGATTTGAATAGTTTTAATCCTGAGGTAAACATAACTTCCTTGGAATAACTTTGATGTACAATTTGATCCTTGATTTGATTATTTTTCTGCATGTGGTTTGAAAAAAATGAGTAATTTCTCCTTTTAGCCAGGATACTGAGTAATGAAATAGCCTCTGGAAATCTAGTAGACTCATTCATTATGGTCAACAAATACTGATGTCTGTTTTGGTGGGCGTCTTGCACAATCAATTAATATTCTTATAAATAGCTCCTGAAATGCAAGAACAGGTAAAAAGCGTGCTGTTTTTATCACTTCCTGAGGTTTGCCAATTACCTAACATACAGAACCTGTCCAGCAAAAGTCAATCACATACTTTTGCAGTTCAAATCAATAAAAATGTTTTTGTATTTTGGCTTCAGTTTTCCTTACTCCCAAATGACCTTTTACTTGTAATTCATGTGCTGCCTGCAACACCTTCTTCCTATAAAAACTGAAAGAACTGTGGATGCTGTAAATCAGGAACAAAAACAGAAGTTGCTGGAAAATCTCAGCAGGTTTGGCAGCATCTGTGAAGGGAAAAACAGAGTTAATGTTCCGGGTCCAGTGACCCTTCCTCAGAACTGATGGTGGCTGGGAAAATGTCAGTTTACATGCAGAAAATAGGAAGGTGGGTGGGGTAGGGAGTAAACGATAGTATAGAGCCCAAAGAGAGAGAAAGACAGTTGGACAGACAAAGGGATAGTAGGAACTGCCGATGCTGGAGCCTGAGATAACAGGGTGTGGAGCTGGAAGAACACATTTCTGAAGAAGGGTCCAGACCCGAAATGTCAGCTTTCCTGCTCCTCTGATGCTGTCTGGACAGACAAAGGAGTTGCTAACGATCAGGCTGGGAGGGTGAATAGTTGTTAATGGGGACTGTTAGTGACTAACAACAGGGGGTGTGTAATGGCAGGCTATGTGGTAACAAGGCCTAGTGTGTGGGGTGGGGGTCTGGGACATGGGAGAGTTTAGGCCCTAAAATTACTGAACTCAATATTGAGTCCGGAGGGCTGTAAGGTCCCCAAGCAGAAAATGAGGTGTTGCTCCTTCAGTTTGCATTGAGCTTCACTGGAACACTGCAGCGAGTCAGAGACAGAGATGTTGGCCAGGGAGCAGGGTGGTGCATTGAAATGGCAGGCAACAGGTAGTTCAGGGTCTTTTTTTGCGAGCAGAATGTACATGTTCTGCAAAGCGGTCACCCAGTTTACGCTCCGTTTCCCCAATGTAGAAGAGACCACACTGTGAGCAGCGAATGCAGTAGACTAGATTCTGGGAAGTGCAGGTGAAGTGTTGCTTCACCTGGAAGGTATGTTTGGGCTCTTGGACACTGGGGAGGGAGGAGGTAAATGGGCAGGTGTTGCAGGTTACAGGTGAAGGTGCCGTAGGCCTGTGGAGAGGTGTTGGGGGTGAAGGAAGTGTGGACCAGGGTATCCTGGAGGGAACGGTCCCTGCAGAAGGTGGACAAGGGAGGGGAGGGAAATATGTGTCTGGTGGTGGCATCTCGCCGGAGGTGGCGGAAATGGCGTTTGATGATCTTCTGGAATATGGATAGCAACATTCTTGGATGCACTCAGATTCTTCTTCTGAGTACGATACAACTGCTTTAGTTTTGCTTTTTTCTGTTATAATTCAGCTAGCTTCTCTGAACTAAAAATATCCACTTAGTCCTCCACCTGGTCTTGTTTTCTCCCGACCATTGAATCAAATATAGTCTGTGATAATTGAACTTCAACTTCCTTATCTTTAATCCTTGATTTCTCTTCCTGGTTCCACCTGTAGCTTTGTGACCTTGTTACCACATGGTAAGAAAAAAAGCATCCCAGGATATACTTCTTGTAACACCTCAGTTGCCTGATTTTCCACTGGCTTTTCAACCACAGTAGGAATCACTCCCATCTGTGACCCAGCCATATCATTACCAAGGATAAACTATATGTCTGGAACTGAGAATTTCTCAGTTACTCCTCCCACCACTTCACCACTTTTCACTGGACTCTCAAACCTGTGTGAAATATTGCTCTTCTCTCCATGAATTCCACACCTTTTCTGGCAATACTTCTTCTGAATTGCATCCTCATTTCTCACCATCAAAGATCAACTTGCGCCCGTATCTCTTAAGATCTTAATTTCTTTACCTACTCCTCCTGAGTAAGCCTTACCCATGCAAGTCAATTCTTTAAAGAGATATGGGGCTTTATTCTCAACTAACCCCTGGTCAGGACATACATTCTTTTGTAGCTTTTTAGTTTTCACTGCTCTCCTTTACCACTTCAACCAAACTCACTGGCTTACCCTGTTTTCCCACGTCTGTCTCCCCAGTGCTTTTTCCAAACCACCAACACTGTGATTTCATGTGATCTACTTTGTTGCAGTGAAAACACTTTGGCTTTTCCACTTCTCTTTCTTATCATGAGTTTCTTTCCTTTCACTTTGTGGTCAACTATATTTACCATCTTCCATGAGATTTTCTCTTCCCCAATTTCTATCCCTCATGGATTGAAATTGATGTTGGTAGCCGGAATTTGATTCACGAGCCAACTCGTCATCATCTGCCATTTCCTCCGCTAATCTTGCTATTTTAATTCTTTGATCTTCCCCATGAGTTCTCATTACCCCAGGAAGTGAATTTTTGAACTCCCCCAAAATAATCGCCTGTCTAAGAGCATCAAATGTTTGATCTACTTTCAATGACCTTATCCACCTATCAAAATTGCTTTGTTTGATCCTTTCAAACTCTGAGTATGTTTAACCAGGTCCCCCTCCAAAACCCCCGCTCGTCCCCGGCAACCTTAGATTCCTGAAATGTCGTCTGTAGGTTTCTGGCACAAGCTCATATGCACATAAAATAGCCTTCTTCACCTCTTCATACTCCCTAGATACCTCCTCTGATGGTGATGCAAACACCTCACTAGCTGTACCTACCAACTTTGTTTGGATCAACAATACCCACATGATCAACGGCCACTTTATTTGTTGAGCCACTTTCTAAAATGGATGATAATGGCTTCCACATCCTTCTTGTCAAACTTAGGCAACATGTGGACATACTTAAACACGTCCACACCAGGCCTTTGGCTACAATGCTATCACTCTCCATCACTGCCCTCATCAATACTCCTACCTTTCAGCCCTACCTGTGCCATTTTAAGCTGACTTTGAGTTTTCACTTCCAAACTCTGAAGTTCAAAAACTCTCTGTTTTCTGCCTTTATTCTCTCTCTTTCTCCCTTTCTTCTGCTAGGGCCTTCCTTTCATTTCTTTTCTGTTCTGCCAGGGCTATTCTTTCCTTTTTCTTTTGCTATGCTTTTAATCATAATTCAAACTACTTCATTTCCTTTTTCCCTTGTCGTTGCCTCAACTTCAAGCTGCTTCTCTTGCAGTTGGATTTTAGCCATTTCCGATGATTCTGATTGCAACCCTGGCAATTGCAAATGCTGAGCTGTTGCCACAATTTGTTCTCCTCTCCTCACAGACAGAGGCAACTCCAGCTTCAGGTTGTTTGCCAATTCCAAAAGCTTTGCCTTGCTCACATTCTGTCAGACCCCCCAAGTGACTTCTTCCACCCCAGTAAGCTCTTAGTAACTGAAAGAGCTATTAATACACAATACACACCCTGTTTGAACCAACCTAAATAAAAAAAAAACCAACACCCACCACTCACTGCCTTTAAGTCCCAGAATTCTAAACCCAACCTGGACTAGGAGATTTCGATTTGGGCAAGAGCCCTCAATTTGTTATGGACCGCACCAAACCGCCTCAAAACATGTTTTGGAGATTGCTCCAACTCTATACTTTATATATTTTGAAGTCAATTGCCACACATTGCTCTGGGTGCAATTCGATTGGTCAAACTAACAGCTGGAAGCAAAACACACTTTATGCATTCACTGTTGCTAAAATACAACAAAAGAAAGAAGAATTAGAATAACTTAACTCTATTGGAAAACTTAAGAGAACAATAGATT
The DNA here is from genome assembly GCF_021869965.1 of Rhincodon typus. Lineage (NCBI taxonomy): Eukaryota > Metazoa > Chordata > Chondrichthyes > Orectolobiformes > Rhincodontidae > Rhincodon > Rhincodon typus. The sequence goes on along the minus strand of NC_063379.1, from coordinate 3,166,820 downwards.
ATTTAATAACTAAACAGCAACTGTTCCAATATAGTAACATCCCATAAACGCACCCTTGGCAGAGGCAAATTCAGTACAAATAGATTGCCCCCGCATGCAGTTCTAGCAGCAGGAAGAGAACCCCAGTTTTTAGCTGTCATGGAGATAGGAAGAAGAGATTCCACAACTGCTGAAAGATAAAATTAAAATCCTATTTCTGTGGAAGTTTGACTCTACCTCTTCATGCTACTTCTATTGTTCCAACTTTAAAAAAAAACCTAACGCCTCACAAGGGGTAATAGGAACTGCAGATGCTGGAGAATCTGAGATAACAAGGTGTAGAATTGGATGAACACAGCAGGCCAAGCAGCATCAGAGGAGCAGGAAGGCTGACGTTTCGGGAAGAGTCCAGTGTCCTCCTCTGATGTTGCCTGGCCTGCTGTGTTCATCCAACTCTACACCTTGTTATCTAATGCCTCACAAACTGTTTACTTTATTGGCTTTGAGCAGATCACGCAGTATCTCTGTTGAAAGCTATCACCACGAGAAAAAGGACAAAGTACACCTCTTAAAGCCATAGTATCATCACTATGGCAACATGGTTCTGAATATAGTGGTGAGTGAAGTGACTTGAAACTGGGCCACTGCTTTGTGCTGGTGTAGGTCTCAGCATCGGGGTGGGACAGCCAGGATCCAGGCTAAGCCCTTACTAAGTGTTGAACTTTTAACTTTATTTCTATTTTTCTACCTTTATATTCTAAGTCTGTGTTTTAAGATGGCAAATGCATGGAATAAATACAATAAACGTCAGTAAATGAACCAAATCAGACAGCTACAGAAACACCAGATGAGAATAAAACTGGCTGGAATCAAGGGACGGGAAATTAAAATAGAACATGAAAATGGAAATTAAAATGAGATTACAACTTAAAATGAGGCACTAATATCCTGCTCAGTGGTGTAGTGTCAGAACGTGTCTCTCAGCTCAAGACTGGGCATCACGGTGCAGTTAATTTGAGTTCTATACTCAGCTCACAAGACCATGGAAATTTACTCGGATTGACACAGGGTTGTTAGGAGACTCAACAATGATCGGCTCAGAGTTACGCAATGAAAGACAGAGCTGCGTTGATGCTGGAGCTCCGAAACGAACCAAAACAGAAATCGCTGGAGAAACTCAGCAGGTCTGGCAGCATCTGTGGAGAGAGAGAGAGAAAGCAGAGTTGATGTTTCGGGTCCAGTGAACCTTCTTCAGAAGTGTCATGATAGACCCAGAGTTGTTGTGCGACCAGTATGGTTTGTACATGGGCCTTCGGTCTTTCAGAAAGCTTGACAAAATGGAGCGCTCCTTCAAAGACCTGTCTGTTTACGATGCTTTCATCATTCTGGTTGTCATTTCTGGGACCTGCTTGTTGTGTAAGCGGATCATTTCCTCACAGCAATTGCTGCAACATTCTGGTCACACACAATTCAGATGTTTCCTGTCAGCTTTTACCACAGAAACTGTGCCTGGGGAACCAGGTGCTTCGAAAAAAATTGGACAGATGTGCACATACTTCCTGCCTTGGGATGTGGGCATTGTTCTCAAGGGCAGAATTTGTTGTGCATCCCTAATCATCCCTCACCTAAGGCACTTACTGGGCCGTTTAATAGGAACATAGATGATACGAGCAGAAGCAAGCCTTTGAGCCCTTTGAGCCAACTCTGTTATTCAATACAGTCATAGCTATTCATCTAATTCAGTGAGGTGAAGTGAGAGTGATAGGTCTTCACTTCAAGGCCATATTCGACTGAAAGCGAAATCAAGGTGCACTAGCAAAACTGGAATCAATGGAAATTGGGTTCGGGGCTTGGGGTGGGACTCCCCACTGGTTGGAGTCATACCTGACACATAGGGAGATGGTCGTGATTGTGGGAGGTCAGTCATCTCAGCTCCAGGACATCTCTGCAGGAATTCCTCAGGGGAGTGTCCTAGGCCCAGCCATCTTCAGCTGCTTCATCAATGGCCTTCCCTCCACCATAAGAAGTCAGAGATGGGAATGTTCGCCGATGATTGCACAATGTTCAGCACCATTCGCGACTCCTCAGATATTGAAGCAGTCTGTGTTCAAATGGAACGAGATCTGGACAATATCCGGGCTTGGGCTGACAAGTGGCAAATGACATTCGCGCCACACAAATACCAGCTATGACCATTATCAATAAGAAACAACCTTGACAGGTCCTTGACATTCAATGGTGTTACCATCACTGAAACCGCCCACTATCAACATCCTGGAGGTTACCATGGACCGCAAACTCAACTGAACTGACCATATCAACACAATAGCTACAAAACCAGGCCAGACGCAGGAAAACTGTGTTGAATAGCTTACCTCCTGACTCTCCAAAATCTGTCCCACCATCGACAAGGCACAAGTCAGGAGTGGGATGGAATACTCCCCACCTGCCCTGGATGGGGGCAGCTCCAACAACACTCAAGAAGCTCGACACCATCGAGGACAAAGCAGCCCCCCGTTCGACTGACACCACATCCACAAACATCCCACTCCCTCCACCACTGACCATCAACATCAGCAGTGTTTACCATCTACGAGATGCACTGCGGAAATTCACCAAAGATCCTCAGGCAGCACCTTCCAAACCCCGTGACTAATTGCATCTAGAAGAACAAGGGCAGCAGATACATGGGAACACCACTCCCTGCAAGCTCCCTTCCCAGCCACTCACTGACCTGACTTGGAAATACGTCACTGTTCCTTCAGTGTCGCTGGGTCAATCTCTGGAATTCCCTCCCCAATGCCATTGTGTGTCTACCTGCAGCACATGGACTGCAATGATTCAAGAAGACAGCTCACTACCACCTTTGCAAGGGGCAATGAGAGATATGTGATAAGTACTGACCCAGCCAGCGATGCCCACCTTTCACGAGTGAATCAAAAACAAGTCCCATGCACCTACTTTCTCCCCCTACACTTTGATCCCTTTTGCCCTCACAACCACCGTGTGCAGTAGAGAATTCCACAGGCTCACCGTTCTCTGGGTGAAGATATTCCTCCTCATCTTGGTTCTAAATAGCATACTCCATTCCATAGGCTGTAACCCATGGTTATGGACTCCCCCACTATTGGGAACATTCTTCCTGCATTCACCCTGTCTGGCCCCATCAGAATTTAATAGATTTCTGTGAGATTCTTCTGAACTCCAGTGAATGTTAGTCCTAATCGATCAAGTCTTTCTTCATACATAAGTCCTACCAATATCCTGGACACCAAATTCCATGATAATTAATTGGTTGCTGTGTTTGGATTTCAAATCATGTCCCTGTCCATTAATCTTGTTGCCTTCATTCCAGTCCCATCAGTTAGTAAATGAAAAGATCAGGGAATTTTCATATGGGCTTCATATGGTCAGCCTGCTTGGCTTCTCAGGGAGTACATCCTGTTATAGTTACAATTGAATACAGCTCAGCAACAGGCCTTTTGACCCCCCCCCCCCCCCCCCCCCTCCCCACCAAGCCTGCGCCGTTTCCTAATGCTTATTTAGACCTGTAATGTATTGCCCATGCGTGGTTTCTATCCCTCTGTTCACCTCCCATTCACTTATTTATCAAGATATGCTTTAACTGTTGCTAATGTACCTGCTTCCATTGGCTCCAGTGACAGTACGTTCCAGGCACCTTCCGTGTGAAAACTTTTCCCTGCACTTCTCTAAACTTTCCCCCTCTCACCTTGCACCTGTGCCTTCTTCTGGTTGACCTTTCCACCCTGGGAAAAAGCCTCTGACTGTCCACCCTCTCCACACCTCTCATAATTTTGTAGGCCTCTATAAGGTTACCCCTCAGCCTCCGTCTTTCCAATGAAAATAATGCAAGTTTATGTAACCTTACATAACTAAAAGCCTCTAGGCCAGGTAGCATCCTGGTCAACCTTCTCTGCGCCCTTTACAAAGCATCCATCTCCTCCTGCTAATGTAATGACCAGAATTGTATGAAATATTCCAAATGTGGCCTGATTAAAGTTTTATACAGTGCATTGATGCAACTCCCTGGGTTAGCATACTGGATTAACCCCTGCTAATCCTGAAGTCATCACAAAAGTTCCTGTTTTGAAAGAAACATGCAAAATCTCCAAACTACCTGATTTTCAGGTTGACAGAAAGCGAGGATCAGGTTTCCGTACTTAACAGGGATCAATATTAATCATAGGTATACAATTGAACTAAAATAAGTCAACTCTTCAAATTAAAACTCCAGAACACTTATATATTCCCCTGTATACGCGCGCAAGCACACATGCATGCACACGCACACATAGACACACACACATGCACAGACACACACAGACACACACACAAACACGCACACATTCACACATACACTCACATGCACACACACACAGACACATGCGCACGCACACACACAGACGCACACAGACACACACGTACACACACACATAGACAGACACACTCACACTCACACACACGCAGACACACACAGACGGACACACCTACACACACACACACACACACACACACACACACACACACACACACGCTCACTCATACACTCACACACACGCACACAAACAAACATAAACAGGGATAACAAAAGATACACGGGCAGATGGAAAACTGGGAATACAGTTTCGTAGTCTCTGTTCACTGGATGTGTTGGATTGTTTCTTGCCGATCCAAAGATTTCTCCTCGAACGTTCTTTTTTCTTTCCCAAACACTTCCATTAGTTTGCAAGAGGCACAGGGTGACAATAAGAACTGCAGATGCTGGAGTCAGAGTCGATACAGTGTAGAGCTGGAGGAACACAACAGGTCAGGCAGCACCAGGGGAGCAGGAGAGTAGAAGTTTCAGGCCTAGACCCTTCATCAGCACTGGGATGGGGGAAGGGAGCTGGGAAATAAATAGAGGGGAGACGGGTGGAGCTGGGGAAAGGTAGGTTGGGTGGCGATACGCGGATGCAGGTAGGGGTAGTGGGGATTGGTCAGGGTGGTTGGTTCACTTGCGAAATGCCCCTGACCCATCCAATTAAAACTCACAAATATCTCAAGTAAGGTCTCTGGACTCAAAACTTAAACTGTGTTTTTCTCTCTCCTGATGCTGCCAGACCCGCTGAGTTTCTCCAGCAATTTCTGGTTTTTGTTTCACAAATTTGAGTGTTCTGCTGAGGGAAAGATGGGTTGGTTTTATTCGGGTTCAAAGTGGCTTACTTCAGAGAACTGAGAGGATTTTTTTTGGCCGCTATTTACCTGCTGGTGTCTGTACCGGTAACAGGCTAAGAGGAGGATGAGGCATCCATAACTGACAAGGAACATCAAGGGATGCCATAGAAGCGTAAGAAAAAACATACATTGTAGTGAAGGTTAGTGAGATGCCAGAGGATTGGGAAACCTTTAAAAACCAGCAGAGGACAGCTAAAAGGCAATAAGGAGGCAGAAGATGAAATATGAGAATAAGCTAGCCTGTCATATAAAAGAAAAATGCAGACTTTTTCCGGAAAGGTAATGGGTAGTGAGAGGCAAGAGTGAGCGTTGGACCACTGGAAAATGTGGAACAAAGAAATGTCAGAGGAACTCAATAGGTAATTTGCATCAGTTTTCACAGACACCAGGAGCAGACCAGAACTTCAAGAAAGTCAGGGCAGAGTTGTGGGGCCGTCACTGAGGAGAAGGTGCTGAGGAAGCTGAAAGGTCTGAGGATGGATAAATCACCCAGATCATCATCACAGAATCCCTATAGTGTGGCAACAGGCCCTTCGGTCCAACAAGTCCACACTGACCCTCAGAGTATCCCATCCAGACACATCCTTCTATAACCCACCTAATCTACACATCCCTGCACACTATGGGCCAATTTAGCACAGCCAATCCACCCTAACCTTCACATCTTTGAACTGTGGGAGGAAATCCACACAGACATGAGAAGAATGTGCAAACTTCACACATACACACAGTTGCCCGAGGGTGAAATCGAACCTGGGTCCCTGGTGCTGTGAGGCAGCAGTGCTAACCACTGAGCCACCATGCCTCTCAGGAGGGCTCCAGCCTGGAGTTCTGAAGGAGATAGCTGAGAAGATTGTGGAGGCATTGGTGGTGATCTTTCAGGAATCACTGGAGTCAGGGAGGATCCCAGAGGCTAGTGTCTAATGTAACGCTCCTGTTTATAAAAGGATGGAGGCAGAAGGCAGGAAATGATGGACTGGTTAGCCTGACCTCAGTCTTTAGGAAGATTTTAGAGTCTGTCGTTAAGGAAGTACATGGTAAAATAAGGCAGAGTCAGCACAGCGTCATCAAGGGGAGGTCATGCCTGACAAAGGTGTTAGAATCCTTTGAGGAAGTAACAAATGAGTCAGACAAAGGAAAGCCAGTGGATATGATCTATCTGGATTTTTAGAGGCCTTTGACAAGGTGCCATACAAGAGATTGCTAAATACGATAAGATCCCATCATATTAGAGGCAAGGTACTGGCATGGAGAGAGGATTGGCTGACTGGCAAAAGGCAGAGAGTGGGGATAAAGGGGTCTTTTTCAGGATGGCAGCCGATGACTCGTGGAGATCTGTAGGGGCCTGTGTTAGAGCTGCAACTTTTCACTTTGTACATTAACAATTTGGGTTAAGGAACTGAGGCCATTGTTGTTAAATTAACAGATGACACAAAGACAGCTGGAGGGACAGGTAGTATTGAGGAGATGGAGATCCTGCAAAAGGACTTGGACAGACTAGGAGAGTGGGCAAAGAAGTGGCAGGTGGGACACAATGTGGGAAAGTGCGAGGTCATGTACTTTGATAGAAGAATAGAGGTGTAGGCTTTTTCTATATGGGGAAAAGCTTCGGAAATCTGAAGCACAAAGGGACTTGAGAGTTCTCAGTCAGGATTCTTTTAAGGTTAACATGCAGGTTCAGTTGGCAGTTAGGAAGGCAAATGCAATGTTAGCATTCATTTCAGGAGGGCTAGAACACTAAAGTAGAGATGTGCTGCTGTGGCTGTATAAGGCTCTGGTCAGAATGTATTTGGAATATTGTGAGCAATTTTGGATGCTGCATCCGAGGGTGTATGTGCTGGCCTTTGAAGGTGTCTAGAGGAGATTTACAAGAATGATCCCGGGAATAAAAGTCTTGTCTTTTCAGAGGTGAGGGTGGAAATAGAAAGATAGGCCAGATGAATGCATGGCTGAGGAGCTGGGGTAGGGGGCAGGGTTTTCAGTTCTTGGATCATTGGGATCTCTTTTGGGGTAGAGGTGACCTGTACAAGAGGGACGGGTTGCACTTGAACTGGAAGGGGGTCCAATATTCTCGTGGGGAGATTTGCTAGTGTTACCCGGTAGGGATTAAACTAATTTGGCAGGGGGATGGGACTCTGAATAAGAGAGGGGCCATTGAGAAGTCAGGGGAAAATACATTAGCCATCGAGAGCAAGTTTACTATTCAGGATAGCCAGTAAAGGGAGGGAAAAGTCTTCTGGTTTGAAGTGCATTTATTTCAACGTACAAGGCCTGAGTGGTTAGGAAAATGAGCTCAGAACATGGATTGGCTCTGGGAAATGGGATGTTATAGCCATAACAGAAAGACTGAGAGAAGGGCAGGACTGGCAGCTCAATATTCCAGGATACAAAAGCTACAGGCATGAGAGAAGTACAAGTAAGTGAGGAGGGGGAGTTGCCCTTTTGATAAGGGAGCACAACAGTGCTTAGAGAGGATATTCTTAAAGGGTCATCAAATGAAGCCATATGATTAGAACTTAGAAAAAAGAAGGGGATGGTCACTCTTTTGGGACTGCATTGTAGACTCCCAAACTACCAGCAGGTACTAGAGGAGCAGATGTGTAGAGATATTGCAGATATCTGTAGGAATAATAAAGTAGTATTGGTTGGAGATTTTAATTTCCCCTGTATTGACTGGGCACCAGAGTGTAAAAGGCTCAGACGGGGTGGAATTTGTCAAATGTGTCAAGGAAGTTTCCTAAATCAATGTGCAGAGGGCACTACTCAGGAGCGTGCAACACTGAACGTCCTCTTAGGAAACAATGTCAGGCAAATGATTAAAGTAGCTGGGTTCTTTGGGTCCAGTGACCACAACTCTCTTAGTTTTAACATAGTTCTGGAAAAAAGATAGAACAGGTCCACAGGTTAAGGTGCCGAACTGCAGCAGGGCCAATTTTAAGGCCATTAGGCAGGATCTAGCAGAGGTCAATGGGGTGATTCTGTTTGAAGGCAAAGGAATGACTGGCAGACGGGAGGCTTTGAAAAGTGTGATATCAAGAGTCCAGGGACAGTGTGTCCCTGTTAGGGTGAAGGGAAAAGCTGGCAGGTTTAGGGGTCCCTGGCTGACAAGGGATACTGATGCCCTAGTCAGGAAAAAGAAGAAGGCATACATTAGGTTGAAGCTATCAGGCTCAAGTGAATCCCGAGGTGACTATAAAAATTGTAGGAGCACACTTAAGAGGGAAATCGGAAGAGCAAAAAGAGGGTATGAGATGGATCTGGCAGATAAAGTTAAAGATAATCCCAAGAGGTTCTATAGTTATATTAAGAGTAAAAGTGAGAGAATAGGTCCCATTAAAGATCAACATGGACATCTATGTGTGAAGCCACAGGAGATGGGGGAGATTTTTAATGAATATTTCTCCTCAGTGTTTACTGAGGAGAGAATCATGGACATAAGGGAAACAAATGGGGATGTTTTGGACAGCATACATAAAGTGCATTAAGGTGGATAAGTCCCCCGGGCCTGATCCACTCCATCCTTGGATGCTGTGGGAGGCTAGGGAAGAAATTGCAGAGGCCTTTATGGAGATTTTTGCTTCATCTTTCGTGTTCCATTGTTTAAGAAAGGTAGCAAAGACAAGCCAGGGAACTACAGGCCAGTGAGCCTGTCATTAGTAGTAGGCAAGCTATTGGACAGAATACTGAGGGAAAGGATCAACCAACATTTGGATAGTCAAGGCCTGATTAGGGATAATCAGCATGGATTTGTTCGCGGGAAGTCATGTCTGACAAATCTTCTAGGGTTTTTTGAAGAGGTAACCAAGAGGATACATAACGGTAGGGCAGTGGATGTTGTCTGCATGGACTTTCCTAAGGCCTTTGACAAGGTCCCACACGGCAGGCTAGTCATAAAGATTAGGTCGCACGGGATCCAGGGAGAGCTAGCTAAATGGATTCAAAATTGGCTCGATGGGAGGAAGCAGAGGGCGATGGTTGAAGGTTGTTGCTCGGACTGGAGGCCCGTGACTCATGGTGTGCCTCAGGAGTCAGCGCTGGGACCTTTGTTATTTGCTATTTACATAAATGATCTGGATGTGAACGTACGAGGCGTGATTAGTAAGTTTGCGGATGATACAAAATTAGGAGGTATAGTTGATAGCGAGGAAGGTTATCAAAAATTACAGAGGCATCTGGATCAGATGGGGAAGTGAGTTGAGGACTGGCAATTGCAATTCAATACAGATAAGTGTGAGGTGATGCACTTTGGGAAGTCAAACCGAGGGTGGGACTTATACAGTAAATGGTGAGGTCGTGAGGAGTGTTGAGGAACAGAGGGACCTCGGAGAAGAAGTAAGTAGTTCATTGAAAGTAGCGTCACAGGTAGACAGGATGGTGAAGAAGACATTTAGCATGCTGGCCTTCATCAGTTGAGGCATTGAGTTTAGGAGTTGGGACGTTATGTTATAGTTGTATAAATCATTGGTGAGGCCGCACATGAAGTATTGTGTTAAGTTTTGATCACCCTGTTGTAGGAAAGGCATAGTTAAACTGGAAAGTGTGCAAAAAAGATTTGTGAGAATGTTATCAGGACTAGTAGGTCTGACTTTTCGGGAGAGGGTGGCCAGGATAGGACTTTATTCCTTGGAACGCAGGAGAACGAGGGGTGACCTTATTGAGGTGTACAAAATCATGAGGGGCATAGATAGGATGAATGCATATAGTCTTTTTCCCAGGGATGGGGAATCGAAAACTGAAGGGCATAGGGTTAAGGTGAGAGGGTAAAGATTTACAAAGGACCTGAGGGGTAACTTTTTCACACAGAGAGTGGTGTGTATTTGGAATGGGCTGCCAGAGAAAGTATGTGAGGCAGGTACAATCACAACATGTAAAAAATATTTGGATGGATACATGGATGGGAAGGGTTAAGAGGGATACGAATCAAATGCAGGCAATTGGATATAGCTAAGTGGGCACCATGGTCAGCATGGACCAGTTTGGGCCAAATGTTTCCATTCTGTGATACTCTATGACTCTATGACTCTAAGTGGTTGAGGACTCTGGGTCTGTACTTTTTGGAGTTCAGATGGATATGAATGGGGGTGGTTCTTATTGAAAATTACAGTGGACCTACAGATTATGTTTCCACTCGTAGGAGAGACTAGGATCCAAGGGCACAGCCTCGGGGTGAAGGGATGACCCTTTAGAACTCAGATGTGGAGGAATTTCTTCAGCCAGAGGGTGATGAATCTGTCAAACACATTACTACAGAAGGCTGCAGAGGCTAAGTCATTTGAGACAGAGAGAGATACGGAGGGTTGGACATGGGATGAAGCTGGGGGGATGGGGAGATTTTAAAACTGGTGAATTCCATGTTTCGGCCATCGGGCAGTAGGGTCCCGAGGCGGAATATGAGGCGCTGCTCCTCCAGGTTGTGGGTGGTGTCATTGTGACACTGGAAGAGGCCCAAGATGGACATGTTGTCCCAACTCTCCCTCTCATCCCTGCCTCCTTGTTCTGACACAACCTGTCCATCTTCCCTCCCATCTCTCCGCCTCACCCAATCCGCTGACCAATCCCCACCACTCCCTACCTGCACTCACCTATCACCATCCCACTTACCTTCCCCAGCCCCACCCCTCCTCTCTCTATTTATCCCCCAGCTCCCTTCCCCCTTCCTATTTCTGAAGAAGGGTCCCGACCCAAAACATCAATTTTCCTGCTCCTCTGATGCTGCCTGGTCTGCTGTGTTTCTCCAGCTCCACACTGTGTTATCTGACTCCAACATCTGCAGTTCTTGCTATCTCTGTTATTGAACTGTGTATCCCAGATTTTTGCTTTTCCTTTTCCACCTGAACACCATGTCTTGTCTGTCTTTGTGTATCTGCTCGTTTGTGAAGTTGGAGGTGGAGCATGATTTAAAAGGGGAAGAGTTGAATTGCAGAGGGTTAACCAATTGTATTTGCACCAAGTTGCTTCACACAAATTTGTTCACAATTGAATATTTGTTTTCTTGTTAATTCCACAACTTTTTACCTGAGTTAGTCCATCTGGTGAATTGTGGACTTTGGACCATTAAACCACATCTTTTCAAATTTTGTTACACAATTCTGGGAATAGCAGGGCTTGATATGTAGTGAGTTGTGATACAAAGAACTGTACATATTCGATGGGCCAAACCATCAGTTTCTATGTTTCATCATTTATATTTCACAAATAATTTTATTGCAAATACTTCTGCAAAGTAATAATTGCCTCATATCAACTTTTGCATCATTCTGATAGCCCTTGTCGCAAATGAGATGAGAAGGATATATTGCCACTCTCTGGTCTCACTTCTCTATGAGTCTCAACACAAATTTTAAAATATTTTATCCAAGTCCAGATTCAGGAAGCTTGACACCATCCCGGAGAAAGCAACCATATCCGCAAGATTCCACTCCCTCCACCACCGACGCTCAGTAGCAGCAGTGTATACCGTCTACAAGATGCACTGTGGAAATTTACCAAAGATCCGCAGGCAGCACCTTCCAAACCCACGACCACTACCATCTTGAAAGACAAGGGCAGCACATACATTGGAACACCACCCCCTGCAAGTTCCCTTCCGAGATATATACCATCGTAACTTTGAAATATGTCACTGTTTGTAATTTTATCACTCAATCAGCTGACTGTAATTTTCTAATCTTTCCAAGGGTATGCCAGTTTATCACTGAGGTAAACAACACAATTAGGAACATTGGCTACAAATTGTTTCCTCAGTCTCTGGAAGGTTACATTTTGTTCCAGCCCAAATGGTGTCAGAAAAGTCTGGTGTGGCACAGGTGTATTGTTTATTCATTCATAGGATGTCGGGCATCCCTTGTTTGGGCCAGCATTTATCGCCCATCCCTACTTGCCCAGAGGACACTTAAGAGTCAAACACATCGCTGTGGGTCTGGAGTCACGTGTGGGCCAGACCAGGTAAGGATGGCAGTTTCCTTTGCTTTCCTTCCTTTGCACATTATCCCCACATCTGCATGGGTTTCATCCTGTACTAAATCCTATCCCTTTCCCAGTATTTACCCCTCTCCCTGTTCCTCTATATTCAACCCTCACTCTATTACTCTCAATTTCACCATCTATGATCCCTTACATTTTACCCTATCCCAATTACTGTCTATTTAATCCCCCTCCAATTACTCTGCATTAAATACTCCATATTAAAATAAACTGCTGCTTCACATTGGCAGGCATGTGGGTTCAAATCCTCTCTTGGTCAACTGGCTGTGTGGCGATTTCCTTTTTCCTCCCTATGTCTGCTGGATGTTTTCTGGGTGCAATGGTTTTCTCCCACAGTCCAAAGATGTGCAGGTTAGGGTGGAATGGCCATGCTAAATTGTCCCATAGTGCCCAAGGATGTGCAGGTTAGGGTGGATTGGCTGTGCTAAATTGTCCCACAGTGCCCAAGGATGTGCAGGTTAGGGTGGATTGGCCGTGCTAAATTGCCCCGTAGTGTCCAGGGATTTGCAGGTTAGGGTGGATTGGCCATGCTAAATTGTCCCATAGTGTCCAGGGATGTGCAGGTTAGGGTGGATTGGCCGTGCTATATTGTCCCGTGGTGTCCGGTTAGGGTGGATCGGCTGTGCTAAATTGTCCCGTAGTGTCCAGCGATGTGCAGGTTAGGGTGGATTGGCCATGCTAAATTGTCCCATAGTGTCCAGGGATTTGCAGGTTAGGGTGGATTTGCCATGCTAAATTGTCCCACAGTGCCCAGGGATGTGCAGGTTAGGTAGATTGTCCATGCTAAAGTGTCCTGTAGTCTCCAGGGATGTGTAGGTTAACCATAGGAAACGCAGGGTTACAGGGAGTAAGGGAATTTGTCTGGTTGGGATGCTCTTCCAAGGGTCAGTGTGGACTTGGTGGGCCAAAGGGCCTGTTTCCAAACTGTAGGGTTTCTATTTTTCAATCGCATTATAGCCAATTCCCATTAACGAAACACACTTAATAGCAGAGCTACATATATATTGACTATGCAGCATCCCCAGATCATGTGTCTCTCCTCTCCACCAGGTTATAGTCCAACAGGTTCATTTGAAAACACAAGCTTTCGGAACCTCACTCCCACTGACATGTGAAGGAGTGAGACTCTGAAAGCTTGTGTCTTCAAATAAACCTGTTGGCTTTGATAACGATTTGTTTAAAATGATGTGTTCCAGATATAAGTCGATAGGTCAAACTGCCCAGCTGTAAGCAAAGCACATTTTATTCTTACACTCCAGTTCAAATGCAAATAAAAGAATGGCATAACTTTAATTCTATTGAATAGTTAATAAAAGAATATATTATTTAACTACTGTTCATCAACAATTCAAATCAGTATCTCATAAACACACCCTTGGCAAAGGCAAATTCAGCAAAACAGACTTTCTCACATGCTATCTCCAGTCCAGGAGGAAAAAAAACCCAGTAAAAACAACAATCTAGCAGCAGAGAAAGAACTCTCACTTTTTCTTTGCTGCAGCTGCTGGATTCAACTAAAACAAAAGCCAACATCATCTGAAAAGAAAGCTAAAACCCAGAGCCTACGTGCGCCTGACTCTACCCACTCGTGATTCTTTTGTCTAATTACTAAAAATAAAATGTTCAGGGAGCTCAAAGCTGTTTACCCAATGCTTCTGAAGCAGACAGTTTGACACCACCTCACTGCCAGGGAAACAGCACAGAACAAATCCCTCTTAAAAGCAGCGATTTTAACCAGAAATAACCCCCCCGGAGTGAAAGCAGGTTGTCCTTAGTTGACACAGCTATTTTGAAAGGCACTGACTGCATGATTAAACAAACACTGTCAGAGTTGAAATGATAAATTCCAAATGTGTAAAGACCTGATGTATTTCCTCGAAATACTTGTGTTTCAGGCTGCGCAATAAATTTAACTATAAAATTAAATGTGCCGGGGGGATCCCACATCAGCTCATTGTACTGAGGATCAGATAGTGCATGTTCCTTGTCACTCTCCGTCTCTCCATCTTTGACCCTGAATGAGCGTGGCGTGGAGGCAGAGAGAGAGAGAGAGAGCAAGTGAGGGATAAAGAGAGGTGGTGGAGAGGAGAGACACATGATCTGGGGATGCTGCATAGTCAATATATATGTAGCTTTGCTATTAAGCTTGTTTCATTAACAGGAATTGGCTTTAATGCGATTGACAAATTAGTGAACGCTGTTTGGATAATGCAAGCTTTCTGCTGTACAAGTAGAGCGATTTTTTTCTTTGCAGCGATCTTCTGTAGCACGATTTTCTATAGCGTGGTTCTCTACAGTGTGAGGTTGCACACGGAACACAACTATCGTGTTATACCAGAAATACCTGTAGGAGTTCCAATGAATGGGAAGACACTAGGAAGCTTAGAGGAACAGAGAGATCTTGGAGCGTTTGTTCACAGCCCTCTGAAGGCAGCAGGGCAGATTAATAGGGTAGCTAAAAGATTAGTGCTGGGTCCACAATGATTTACAATATACATTAATGATTCAGATGACAGAAAGGAAAGCAACCAAGTTAATGGATGACAGGTTACACGAGCTGGCCAAAACTTGTCAGATAGAATATAAAGTGGGGAAAATGTGAGGTTATGCATTTTGGCAGGAAGAAGAGAACTGAAGAGATATGTGCATGATATCATCAAAGTATCCTAGCATTGGACATGAGGGTACAGAAGTCTCAGACTCCACCTTATCTTGGTCATTTGAAGCATGACATGCTGGTGAAACCTGCTTGTTTAAAACTGGCCTAGACATTTTTTTGTCCCTGTGAGTGCAATGCTTGTATGTAACAGATTGATACAATTTTGACTCCGGTGGATTCTTCAATACCCACGTATAGATCTTGTGCTTCAAGGGATCACATAACCATTGCTGTGTCGGGGGAAACCACCTTGCTGAAGGCAAAATGCACATTATGGTTAGCAGTTCAGGTCATTTGGAAGGAAAATCTACTGGACGTCAAAGAATTTGGGTATTCGGCATTATCAGGTTCTGTGAGTAAAGCAAACAGAGCTAACTTCTTTCTGCTTAAAATGTACCTTCTTTCAAACTCATACAAACTCCCTACCATTAGCTTGCAAATACAAGATTACAGCCCTGTACTGAGGCAATGACCAAAATATTTCTCTCTTCCCATAAAACAATAGGACTGACAGGATACTGTTCTGATTTTTTTTTAAGAATGTTAGTTTAATGTTCCTCACAGCAAAGCTAGCGAGCTCTCCATAAAACCACAAGTAATAGGATCAGAAGTAGGCCATTCAACCCCTCAAGCCTGTTCTACCATTCAATAAGATCATGGCAGATCCAACATTCTTCATGTCCACTTTCCTGCCTTTTCCCTATACATTCCCCATCAATCAAGCATCTATCCATCATTGTCATAAATACATACAAGGACTGTCCCTCTACAGCTCTCTGCACCAAGGTGTTCCAAAGAATTAAAACCATCTGAGAGAAGAAATTTATCTTCTTCTCAGTCTTAATTTGGTGCCCCTTTATCCTAAGACGATGCTTCCTGGTCTTATACTCTCCCATGAGGGGAAATACCTTCTCAGCATTTGCCCAAAATTAGCAGTCGATTTAATGGCAGTGTGTGGGGAAGGTCACCTCTTTGTGACAGATTGCTGATTTAAATTTCCCCATCGCTATATGACAACAGGTGTGGCCTTCATTGACACTCTAATCTCTGTTTCCTGGCTATTCAGTAATCCAGATCAGGTAGAATCTCACAATGGGCAGTGGTTCACTGGCAAACCATCTAAAGATATGTGTACAAAGTGGGGAGTGACCCATATCACCCTGTCACCATGCTATCCTCACACAAATGGACTAGCAGCCCAAATGGTCCTTGCTATCAACTCAATGATCATTACCTTGAGCAAGAGAACATGACTTTCACATCGCATTGCTGCATTTTGCACATAACACCAATGGGGGAAGCGTTCATCATCTTCAAGACAACCTCTAAAGGCAACTATGAGTTACCTTCCTCAGCAACCACTTGTCTCACCACTCTGAGGTACAAGACTTTCCTCTTCAGTGAAGAAGTCATGGCCAAGTGGTGTTATCGCTAGACTATCGATTGAGAAGCTCAGCTAATGCTTTGGGGACTTGGCTTCAGATCCCACCATGACAGAAGGTGGAATTTGAATTCAATAAAATTTTGGAATGAAAACTCTAATGAAACCATTGTTGATTATTTGGCAAAAACCCACATATGTCACGAATATCCTTGAAGGAAGGATACTGCCATTCTTACCTGGTCTGGTCTACATGTGACTCCAGACCACAGCAATGTGGTTCACTCTTAGCTGCCCTCTGGCCAATTTGAGATGGGCAATAAATGCTGGCCCTAGCCAGTGACATTCATAACCCATGAAAGAATGAAATGAATTAAGGAACAGGACAGCAGAGAATGAAAGAGCTGCACAAGGACTGAGCACAGATAGAACAACCACATTTGGGCACTGGGCAGCGAATATGTTTGATATACAAATACTTGAATTCGAGCAAAATTTCTACATTATGCAACCAACCCAAATCTTTTTCAAGGAGATAGCAAGAACTGCAGATGCTGGAGTCAGAGATAATACAGTGTGGAACTGGAGGAACACAGCAGGCCAGGCAGCATCAGAGGAGCAGGGGAGTTGGTGTTTCGGGTTCACACTCTTAATCAGGACTGGTCAACATTTCGGGTTTACGTCCTTCATTGGCGGTCCTGATGAAGGGTGTAAACCCGAAACGTCGACTTTCCTGCTCCTCTGATGCTCCCTGATCTGCTGCGTTCCTCCAAATCTTTCACTATTAGGGTGCTGCATTGTGAAGGAACGGAATCCAGCTCAGGCTAATGTCGACCATACCAGCCGAAACAGAGAGTGAGGAAGGACATCCTGGTGAGAATGATGATTAGACAGTGATGACAAGCAGCAACAATACAATTAACTTGTCAAACAAACATAACTGAAATCGATACATAACACTCCAGATGATTGTACAAGCACCAGATTAAGGTGAGTTGTCAAATCTCAGAAGAAACTTCCAGAACTTGACCTAGGTGTCTGCATTAACAGTCTAGCGATAAATACCACTAAACTATCAGCTCCCCACTGACGTTTGAATTGTTAATCTTGTAAGCTCTGTTATGAATTTGTTTGCATGATTATCACAATTGCCTACATTCAGCTAGGTACAGGGAGCTCCCAGGTTGTGAATGGGTTCTGTTGTGAAGTCAGTTCACAATTTGATTCATACACAGTTGGAACACGATGCAGGGCAATGTAAAACAACTGTTCATAAGTGCAGAGAATGCTCTTATGTCAAGTCCTTTAAGTTAAATCCCTGTATTAGATCGCATTCATAAGTATAAACATTTGTAACTTGCATGTTTGCCAATCAGGAACCCCTGTATATCTGTTTGGGATAATTCTTTACCATTAGAGTAGGAGGGGACTTGTGTTATGTCTCATTGTGGAGGATTGCTCAAGAGATCATTACTGTATCACAGTCTATAATCTGAGGGTATAAAGGTGTCAGACTCCATCTTACCCTGGGACCACTTGAAGTATGACATGCTGATGAAAGCATAGTACTTATTGTAACCACATAGATTATTACTAAAAAACAAAACCAGAAATTCTTGGAGAAACTCAGCAGATCTAACAACATCTGTAGAGAGAAAACACAACTAACGTTTTGGGTCCATTGACCCTTCTTCAGAACAGATGCTAATAGCAGCACTGACACTGTAGTGCTTTAAATGTAAAGTTTGCATATAACGGGGTTATCTGGAATAAACATAGCATCTGACTCTTCAACAGAACTGCACCCCTGTCTAGTCCTTATTTTACACTGGGTAACATCAGTATTGCTACAGGTACAAGCACACTGCTGGAAGCAATAAGTCAGGTAAGATTGGGAGAGAGACAGGAAAAGGAAATGGACAGTCCACAAAACTAGATCACATATATCGCAAACAAAGTGCCTTCCATTGAACACCGACCACATCACACACACTCAGACATTTTACACAGAGTCCTCAACTAGACTCTCTTTTCACACACAGTTGACAGTGACACTTCCAAAAAAAATTCCCACTGCTGGTATTGTACACTCCTTTAACTGTCACAGTCTCTCTCACGCACACACAAATCTTAAATAATCTCCCCTCTGCTGGACTCTTTCTGTGTAGCACACTCTCTGTCTCTCTCATACACAAATCTTTAAGAATCACAGCTTTGCTGGACTCTCTCTATATAACAATCATTCTCTCCCACACACAAACCTTTAATAATCTCCCCTCTGATAGACTTTCTCTGTGTCACTTTCTGTCTCACACACACAAACCTTTAATAATCTCCCCTCTGATAGACTCTCTCTGTGTCACTTTCTGTCTCTCACACACAAATCTTTAATAATCTCTGCTCTGCTGGACTCTTTCTGTGTTGCACACTCTGTTTCTCTCATACACAAATCTTTAATAATCACACATTTGCTGGACTCTCGCTATATAAAAATCATTGTCACACACACAAATCTTTAATAATTTCCCCTCTGCTGACTCTCTGTATCACAATCTCTCACACAGACAAATATTTAATTTTTTTTGCTAGACTCTTTCTCTCTCCCTCTCTCTCTCTCTCTCTCTCTCTCACACACACATACACACACACACACAAACACACACACACAGATCTTCAATAATCTCCCCACTGCTGGACTGTCTGTACATTGCAATCTCTCCCACACATAAATCTTTAATATTCACCCCTCTGCTGATCTCTCTCTGTATCACGATCTCTCACAAACACAAATCTTTAATAATCTCCCAACTGCTGCAATCTCTCTGTGTCATAGATCCTCTTTCACAGACACAGAAATTTTTAAAAATAATCTCCGTTCTGCTGGACTCTCGGTACCACATTCTCTGTCACACACAAATCTTTAATAATCTGCCCTCTGCTGGACTCTCTCTGTATCTCAAAGTAAGCAAGTGTGAGACTATCCATTCTGGACTGAAACGAAGAATAAGTTTAATTTCTGCCCAAATGGCGTGAAA
This sequence comes from Rhincodon typus, assembly GCF_021869965.1. Taxonomy (NCBI): domain Eukaryota; kingdom Metazoa; phylum Chordata; class Chondrichthyes; order Orectolobiformes; family Rhincodontidae; genus Rhincodon; species Rhincodon typus. The sequence continues at coordinate 3,147,547 of NC_063379.1, read as the reverse complement.
GTGGATGCCCCAAGAGACTTGGGGTTTTAATAGATAGATTTTTAAATGACACAAAATACTCAAGCAAGCTAATGCAATATGGCATTTATGTCTAGAGGACTGGTGTACAAGGACATAGAAGTTATTTTGCAGTTCTACAAGAGCCTGGTTAGACCCCACATGGAGCTCCTGTGAGCAAATATGAGCGCCGCATCTCAGAAACAATAGATTAGCCTTGGAGGGAGTACAATGTACAAGAATGATACCCAGACTTTGGGGGTTAAGTTATGAGGAGAGATTATACAAATTAGGCTTAGTTTCTCTAGAATTTAGACAGTTAATAGCTGATCTGGTCAAAGTCTTCAAGATATTAGCAGGCAAAGATAGTATCCACTGTTGAGGATTGTTGGATTAAGGAATACATTGTGAGAATTAGGACCAGACCATTCAGGAAAGATGTTAGGAAGCACATGTTCCTGTTGTTGATGCTGTTGTTCCTATATTGCTCTGTTACTATCACACACACACACTAGCAATCACATCTCTGACAGTGACCTCTTCTAGATTGTCTCTGTACCATACACACACTCACACACTCTCACATTTTTTAAAAGCACAAATTAACAACTAAGTCAATAGAATAGAGAAGCAGGGCCAGGCGATGTGATGTACCTCCATGAAGTCAAATCAGCAGTCAGGGACAGGTGAGGCAAGTCAAGGATTCCAGAAGGTATTGCTAAAGGAGCCTCAGCCCTTGAGGTTGTCTAACAATTTGAGATCTTTGCTCCCTGTTTGGATGAGAGCGGAGGCTGTGCAAATTGACTACAGCACTGTGGTACAGAGGGCCATGCAAGAGTGTGTGGGTACAGTTAGAGGAATAGAGTCATTGTTGTCTGTGACCAGGATTGAGAGCTGCAAAATCTGTATTTCCTGCCTGGCTTGCAGGTTCAGGATATCTCATCTGGGCTGTAGGAGAACTCGGATTGGGAAGGGAAAGATCCAGTTGTCGTAGTCCATGTAGGTGCCAACAACATAGGGAGAAAGAGAAAAGAGGTTCTGCTGAGGGAATATGAGCAGCTAGGGGTTTAAATTAAAAAGTAGAACCAATAACATCATAATTTCCTGATTGCTATCTGAGCCACGAGCTAATTGGCACAGAGTCACCAAGATTAAAGGAGTAAAGATGTGGCTCAAAAAATCGTGTAAGAGAAACCGGGAAGTGATGCCAACCACCCCAGCAAACCAAGGCATATAAATAACATGCAGGACAGAACACCAACGCTTCACTGGAGGCACACTGATGATGTTACCTAGCAGGGTGATAACATGTCTGCAATCAAGACCACCGGCTCAGTGAGCATGTCTACAACCTCATCCCCATCCTGAGATACCAATCTTTTCGAAAAGCTTATGCTACGACTCTATGACTCTAATAGAGTAGAGAGAGCTTTCCACTGTATTAAACTGTCTTTTCCTTTCCTGGGAGTGTGTGATGCAGACAGTGTAGAGAAAGCTTTTTTATCAGTATAAAAGAGTAGAGAGAGCTTTACTATGTATCCAACCTGGTGCTGGGAGTCTTTTGTTGGAACACTGTAGAGGCAGCCTTATTCTATCTAACCCTGTACTGTCCCCGTCCTGGGACCCTTTTCTTCAAACAGTGTAGAGACAGCTTTACTCTGTATCTAACCCTTTGTTATCCCTGTCCTGGGAGTGTTTGATGGGGGGACAGTGTAGAGAGAGCTTTACTCTGTACCTAACTCCTTGCTATCCCTGTCCTGGGAGTGTTTGATGGGGGACAGTGTAGAGAGAGCTTTACTCTGTATCTAACTCCTTGCTATCCCTGTCCTGGGAGTGTTTGGTGGGGGACAGTGTAGAGGGAGCTTTACTCTGCATCTAACCCCGTGCTGTCCCTGTCCTTAGGGTTTTGGGAGTGGGGACAGTGTAGACGGAGCTTTACTCTGTACCTAACCCTGTGCTGTCCCTGTCCTGGGTGTGTTTGATGCTGACGGTATAGCAGGAGCTTTACTCTGTATCTAACCCTGTGCTGTTCCGGTCCTGGGTGTGTTTGATGCTGACGGTACAGCAGGAGCTTTGCTCTATATCTAACCCCGTGCTGTCCCTATCCTGGGAGTGTTTGATGGGCATAGTGTAGAGGTAGCTTTACTCTGTGTCTAACCCCGTGCTGTCCCTGTCCTAGGAGTGTTTGATGAGGGACAGTGTACAGAGAGCTTTACTCTGTATCTAACCCCGTGTTGTCCCGGTCTAAATAGGGAATTTAGACAATACAATTTGACCACAGAATAGATTAGATTAAGGAAGTTAGGTGGAGATAATAACTTAGAGGATGACTCTCACTCCAAGGAGAGATTTGATGTAATTAAGAACTTATGTTTAATGCCTAAATTCACTGAGGATGGAGCAGAAAGATGTTTTAGCTTATTTGAGAAGGTAGCTGGACAGAAGAAGTGATCAAAAGATGCTTTGGACCTTCATGTTATAGTGCATTTTGACAAGTAAAGCTGTGAATGTATATGCCATTGTACCAAAAAACAACTATCTGCAGAGTATGAAACTGTTTAAGGAGCAATCTGCAATGCTTATAAGCTTGCGCCTGAAGCTCATCCATTGACATTTAGGACAAACACCAAACCTAATCAGACATTTGTGGAGTTTGCAAAAGAGTAAGAAATGCTGTGGAATCATTGATTTAGATCACTCAAGCTAGAGGGGCAGAAAACAAGAATGTAAGGGAATCTATAATCAGCTGAGAATTCAGAAATAACATCACCTCATATTTTTAAAAAAAGAAACTTATTTAGGTGAGCAAGTATTCAAGATCAGAGAAAGTTGTGGCAGATACCTGTGAAATCTCACACAGATGGAGAAATGTTTAAATGGAAATCCACAGGGAAATTGGAGGAACGGTGAATCTGTGGATGAACAACGTATTCGCTTTAGAGAAGAGGCAGAAGGATGTGAAGGTAATAAAGGAGAAAGGCCGGAGCCAAAAATTGACTTCAAGAAATTAACACGCTTCCATTGTCATAAGACTGGACATATCAAAGCCAGTTGTTGGAGGTTAAACGCGCAACCCATTGCAATTGTAGGAAAGTCGAAGGAATCATAAAAAAAACAGGGGGCGCCAAGACAGGAATGGAAATTAAAGCTATATCAATAGCACGACAGAGAATATTTACTCAGAATATAGTAAGACGGGAGTGAAACCTTGGGACAGTCGTGAGAATTCTCCTTGGAACATTGACAAGAAGAACCAGACCAGTGGATGTTCTATTATTTTATCTCAAAGTCAGAGGCATTTCTGTAGGCTTCAAGTTAAGAAGTTAACTCAATGCAGATAATGAGTAACGCCGGGCAAGAGATCACTGATGCTAGCTGATGTTGATACTTGTCTTTCCGAGAGGTGAATAAACGACTAAGTATTAATTGGAAGGTTACATTCCTGTCTCATTATGCATAGTGACATTAAAAACTGACTTGATATATGGAGAAGATGTAGTGGGAGGAGTAATGCAAATTTTGTAGAATCAATTGACTCAATTTTGGGAAGTGACTTGTCAAGCTCAAGAAATATTGGCCTCACCAAGAGTTAGCAGAACAACCAGTGGAAGTAAAATAAACAGAGATTTTTCAGGAGGAACATTGTGGATTGTTTTCTGAGATAACAAGGTGTAGAGCTGGATGAACACAGCAGGCCAAGCAGCATCAGAGGAGCAGGAAAGCTGACGTTTCGGGTCTGGACCCTTCTTCAGAAATGGGGTAGGGGAAGGGGATTCTGAAATAAATAGAGAAGGAGGGGGAGGCGGATGGAAGATGGATAAAGGAGCAGATAGGTGGAGAGGAGACGGACAGGTCAAGGAGGCAGGGATGGAGCCAATAAAGGTGAGTGTAGGTGGGGAGGTAGGGAGGGGGGTTGGTCAGTCCAGGGAAGACGGACAGGTCAAGGAGGCGGGGATGAGGCTGGTAGGCAGGAGGTGGGGGCGGGTGTTGACAGGGAGGAGGGAATAGGTGGGAGAAAGGACAGACAGGTTAGGGAGGCAGGGACAAGCTGGGCTAGTTTTGGGATGTGGTCGGGGGTGGGGAGATTTTGAAGCTTGTGAAGTCCACATTGATTCCATTGGGCTGTAGAGTTCCCAAGCGAAAAATGAGGTGCTGTTCCTGCAACCTTTGGGTGGCATCGTTGTGGCACTTGAGGAGGCCCAGGATGGACATGTCGTCCAAGGAGTGGGAGGGGGAGTTGAGGTGATTCGTGACTGGGAGGTGCCATCATTTGTCGCGAACCGAGCGTAGGTGTTCCACAAAGCGGTCCCCAAGCCTCCGCTTGGTTTCCCCGATGTAGAGGAGGCCACATCGGGAACAGCGGATGCAGTATACCACATTAGCAGATGTGCAGGTGAACATCTGTTTGATGTGGAAGGTATTCTTGGGGCCTGGGATGGGGGTGAGGGGGAAGGTGTAGGGGCAGGTGTAGCACTTCCTGCGGTTGCAGGGAAAAGTGTCGGGGGTGGTGGGGCGTGTGGAGTGGACAAGGGAGTCCCGGAGAGAGCGGTCCATCCGGAAGGCAGATAAGGGTGGGGAGGGAAAAATGCCCTTGGTAGTGGGGTCAGATTGCAGATGGTGGAAGTGTTGGAGGATGAAGCGTTGGATCCGGAGGTGGGTGGGGTGGTACGTGAGGACGAGGGGGATTCTGTTTTGGTTGTTATTGCGGGGAGGGGGTGTGAGGGATGCGTTGTGGGAAACGCGAGAGGGATGGTCAAGGGCGTTTTCAACCACTGTGGATTCTCCAGCATCAGCAGTTCCTACTATCTCTGGATTGTTTTCTGATTGCATTGTGACTAAATCTCATGCCAATAGAAATAGACAGGAAGAAAAGAATTCTATTAAGCTGAGAGACAATATAGAAATCTAGCTATCACTTAAAATTTCAAAGAATTAACGATATGAAAGGAAGAAGGTAAGGACAATAAGGTTGATATGTTGAGCCCATTTTCCTTCATGAAGATGTACAAATGGATTTGAAATTGAAAGAGTTATAAAAATCAGCTCGCTCAGAAATTGAATCAGAAACTATCTGAGTGTTACCCGTGAAGGGTATGGAGATAGTGCTGGAGAGTGGGGCTAACTGGGTAACTCTTTCTGGAGCTGGTATAGACGTGATGAATCTTCTGTACTGTAAAATTCCATAATTCTATAATCTAGAGACTGAGATAATGTCCTTGGGATTGGATTCAAATCCATTCACAGGACACAGTGAGATTCAAATTCAATAAAATCAAGAATTAAGAGTCTAATGGTGATCATTGTTGATTATCGGAAAAAAACCCTTCTGGATCACTGGTGTCTTTTAGGGAAGGAAACTGCCATCCTTACCTGGTCTGGCCTACATATCATTCCAGACCCACAGCAATGAGTGGTTGACTCTACAGTGCCCTCTGGGTAATATGGAATGGGCAATAAATGCTGACCTGGTCAGCAATCCCCTCATTCCTGTGAACAATTTAAACAAGAAATCTGATTAGAATCCCGAGAGAGCAGATAAAAAAAAGACATTTGACCCATTGAGTCTGTACTCACTGTCTAAAATGCATCCCACCCAGACCATCCCTGCAATCCTACATTTCCATGGCTAATCCACATATCCCTGGACACTGTGGGCAATTTAACATGGCTAATCCACCTAACCAGCACATTTTTGGACTATGGGTAGAAACCAGAGGAAAGCCACACAAAGGCAGGGAGAATGTGCAAGTTCCACACAGTCACCTGAGGGTGGAATTGAACCTGGGCCCCTGGTGTTGTGAGGCAACAGCACTGATAACTGATCCACCACACTACCCCCATCGTGAGGAGCTTTTGCGAGTGCCACATAAAGTTCCAATAGCAGCTCACTTAGGAAAAAATCGGCTACAATATTAAAGTTTTTTTATGTCCAGGATTATATAAAGATGCATTAAAATTTTGCAAGAAATGTCATACATGTCATATAGTGGGGAATCTCTGAACTTCAACCCTACCTGTACTTTTAATTTCAATACCTGCTTTTGAAAAATCATTTTGCAAGGTTGGAAAATCAGAAATGGGAAATTGGTCTCTTTGAACAATTATGGGTGCCTCCAAAAAAATTCCTGAAATTTTCTGAAGGAGGGTCCTAACCTGAAACAACGACTTTCCTGCTCCTCTGATGCTGCCTGACCTGCTGTGTTCCTCCAGCTCCACACTGTGTTATCTTTGACCCTAGCATCTGCAGTTCTTGCTATCTCAAATTTTGTGTCGAAAGCTTTCGAAGAAATGATGTAAAGACCGAAATTGCTGGAGAAACTCAGCAGGTCTGGCAGCATCAGTGGAGAAAGAAACATAATTAATGTTTCAGGTCCAGTGACCCTTCTTCCAAACTCAATTAATGTTAACTCTGTTTCTTTCTTACACCTTGCCTCGATGAAGCAGCCTGATTTTGTGGCAGATTATGATCCACCTTGATCATTCTCTCCCTTCACCACCATCGCACAGCAGTAACTCTGTGTACCATCTACAAGATGCACTGTGGTACCTCACAAAGATTTGTTCAGCAGTACCATGTAAACCTGAGAACATCAGCCAGCTATAAGAACAAAGGCAATAGGCGCATGGAAATGTCACCCTCTGTAAACTCCCTTCCAAGATACACAGCAATTTGGGATTATAACACTGTTCTCTTCACTTCATTTTTGCTGCCTTAAAATGGAGTTCCAAGTTCCATAAGTAGTGCTACACCCCAAGGACTGTAGTCATTCAAGAAGACAGCTCACCAACACCTTTCCCAGGGCAATTAAGGTTGGGCAATAAATGTTGACCCAGTTTGTGATGCTGATACCACATGATATAATTCTAGAAACATCGCTAGCTCATGTTAACTCACTCTGCTTTCGTGACATCATTGCTGTCCTTAGTTAACATTTTGGTCTTGGACCCACTCTTCCCTCCCTCTCAATTTGAGTTCAAAGTTCAAGCATATTATCACTGTTAAGGAAGCTATCATGAAAAAGTCATTCATTAATCACATCTCTGTCCACTTATCATGTCCAGTGCACATTTTCTCTTGTTCCAGAAGATGCTGTTTGAAGAATCTCTTACGATAACATTCCATAAACTTTCACCTTGGCCACCTTTATTCATCTTATTTTTCCAGTCTTGAATACATTAATGTATCCTATGGTTAATGATTGCTGCATCTTTGTGACAAGTTCCAGTTAATGCTTACTTTGTTCAACATCATGTTGTACAGTTCCTATGAATGGGCCTGTATACCACTCTTATTTCTCAATTCTGTTCAAATTGTTTCTAAATTCTTGTCTTGGGAACTTAGAACATCCATCTCTGTGGTGCTAGTATTGCCTTTTATCAACAGACCCACTCCTTGCCATTTCCTGAGCTTTACTGATCGCTATGAATCTTCAAATTCAGGTTATCCTTCAGCCGGAATCTGTACTCACAGATCATGTTTTGTCCAATCATCGGACAAAATCTATTTTTCCTTAGCAAATCCACGGTTAACCCTGAATCTGTCCAGGTGATAGTGAAAGATAACCGAGTACATGTCATTTTAACAAGTGTGTAACTTGAGAGATTGGCCAGTTCAATTAAACTGCCCATGTTTCTCAGAAAGACCAGGGCAAAACAGATAGTGCCTTTCTAATCTAGATTCTTACTCCTCCTGAATCTAAGGTTAAATCTCCCCCATTGCTGTTCAATTTATAATGAAGATAGCTTCACTGGTTGTATCATCGTAGCATTCCTCACACTCCCAACATTCCTATTACATTGTCTTTCACTGTGATCAGTCAGAATCTTGTTCCTTTCCAACCCCTGATGAAATATATCTTCAGTAAATAGCAATTAATGTCCTCTTTCCACCTACCAAAATGTTATTGTTGGCTCTTATTCTGCTTACGATTTCCTTTTCCCACATTTCCATCAATTGTGATAATTTCTAAGGCTTTTGGATGACGGTTTTTGTTAGCAGTCTCTGCCCATTCAATCTTCCATTTTAACATTTGTTCCTCTACTTCTTTATTTGGAATTATTTTTCATTCTGTCTCATTTATCTCTGCCATCTCTCTTTAGTCCCCCACATTCCTATCTTTATCTCTCTCCGTCTCTCACTATCCACAATGCTGTGCCTTCTTCTGTGTTCCCCAATGTTGTCGTTCAGCTCTTTGTGTCCTCCTTTACGAAGATCCTACGCTGGACGTGAGCTGACGTCAGAACCAGCACCCCCCCCCACATCTCTGCCATTGGACCCAACATCCCATTCCCCTCTGGCCATGGGATCAGAGAGGACGCTAAACCCCCAGACCTACAACTACCATCCATAGCCCCTCGCCAGCCCACTTTGACTAACTCCACACACTTATCTGTCTCTTATCACTTTTACGTCAGGCATTCAAAAGCCCCAAAACAACTGGCAGACTACCCTACTGGCATCTTGCTCGCATCACAGCTGACAGTCCAACTGGACCCTACCCACATCCCAGTTGGCATTCTAACCACTCCCCAGCTGGCACCCTACATGCCTGACACCTTGGCACCCTAAACAACTAGCACTCCGATTAACCTGGTGCCCTCCATCATTTCCCATCTGGAATCTGACTCTTACAGCACTGTCAAGCCGCACTTACTTTATACAATATAAGAAAGTGCTAGCCAGGAAAGGTCTGTCAGGATGGAAGTACGGTTCTGCACTTCTGAGGGTGCCATGAATGGAATCTCCTCTCAGAGATACAGAGCTCCGTTCTTTCATTAGAAAGTAAAAGACCTGAATGCTAATCTGTGTGAGATACTCACTGGAAAACCTGTCGCAGTGTTCGGTTGTTTTAAAAGGCAATAATAAAAGAAAAGCTACATCTCAGTCTGGTACAGAATGACTTTATTGCTGACTGGAGTGCATTGTTCTTTCTGTTGAAATTATTTCAAAAATAATCTTTCAACTTCATTCCATTGTTTTTCCACTTAATGCTAAGAAGGGCTGTAATGTGTAATTTTTAACTTTTTTTCCTAATCTTTCTACGTTGTAGCTAAGATTTTGTACTTTGGAACTAAGGTGGCACAGGGAATGGTGGCATTGTACAATTTCCACTGTGCTCATGTGCTTCTCTACTTGAGTACACATGACAATAAAATGTCACTCCAGTTCTCAAGAAATCAGTGACATTTTATTCTTCAAACTAGATTCCACTGCGTAATAACCCTCAAAGGATAATGGTTAATTTGCTGCTTGTTCAAATTACTGCAACTAATATAATTAGTGATTCAGCCAGGTGTATTGTCTCACTGGGCATTTAGCTTCCAAATAAAATGAGGTTGTGTTGGCAATATTATTGTATTTCAGTGGACAGAATCATTTGCTCCACAACAACAGACTGAGCTGACTGGGGTAGGATGAAATACTCAGCAATCATACAGGTAGCACAGATTTACTACCCAATACTTGCAGCTGTTGGCATTACTGGTAAGTCCTTAAGCCCAGTTATGTTTGTGTAAAACTATTTACATCTCAATTCTCTCATTTCCTTATTGGAATTCGGCAGACTTTTCCCGGATTTGGTTATTTTCAACCTGTGCTTTCAGCAGTAGTTCATTTTTATTATTGTTTCCTTCCGTCTGATGGAGCAGGTTTATTTACAAATGTTTTAGAGCGTATTTAGTTCCAATACAGAGCAGGCTGTGTCAGCATTTATTCCCCAACCCGAGTTATACTTAAGATGGCGGGGGTGAGCCGCCTTCTCAATCCACTGCAGACCATTTGGTGTAAAAGCACCCACATCGTTTATTCATTCATGGGATGAGGGCATCACTGCAAGGCAGCATTTATTGCCCCATCCCTAATTGCCCAGGGGGCAGTTCAGAGTCAACCACATTGCTGTGGGTCTAGAGTCACATATAGGCCATAGAAAAGGATGGCAGCTTCCTTCCCTAAAGGGCATTAGTGAACCAGATGGGCTTTTGCAACAATCAATTCATGATCATCATTAGATTCTTGATTCCAGATATTTTTATTGAATTCAAATTCCACATTATGCTGTGGTAGGATTTGAACCCGGGTCCCGATTAACAGTCCAGCGATAACACCACTAGGCCATCACCTCCCCATAGGCTCATAGAGCACGGAAACAGACCCTTCTGACCATCTCGTCTGTGCCGACCAGGTTCCCTCAACTGAACTCGTCCCATTCACCTGTATTTGGCTTATAGCCTGCGAAACCTTCCCTATCCATGTCACTGTCTAAATGTCTTTTAAATGATTCAACAATGAATGGCATCGTATTTCAAAGTTAGGAAGTTAGTGGCTTGATGGGAACTGACAAGTAGTGTCATTCCCATACATCTGCTGCTTCTAGACAGTAATGGCTGTGAGGTTGAGAGGGAGCTGTCTGAGGACCCTTGGTGAATTGCTGGAATGCATCTTGTAGATGGTACACATTGCTTTAACTGAGCGATAGTTGAGGGGATGGACTAAAGGTTTGTGGGTATATCAAGCGGGTTGGATATATCCTTGAATAAAGACAAACTACTGTGGATGCTGGATATGTGCAATAAAAACAAATAAAATGTTGGATAAACTCGGCAGATCTGGCATTTTCTGTAAAGGGAGAAACAAAAGTTAAGGTCTCAGGTCTCGTACGACTCTTCTTCAGAATTTTCATAGCTGTAGATGGTGTCGAGCTTCTCGAGTGTTATTGGGGCTGCCCCCATCCAGGGAAAGTGGGGAGTATTCCATCACCCTCCTGGCTTCTGCCTTGTAGATGGTGGGACAGGCTTTGGGGGGAGTCAGGAGGGGAGTTACTCGCTGCAGGATACCCAGCCTCTGACCTGCTCTTTTGCGACAACACTTATATGGCTAAGCCAGAGCACTTTTGGGTCAACAGCAATCCCCAGGATGTTGATAGTGGTGGATTCCCTGATGGCAATGTCATTGAATATCAAAGGGTGATGGTTAGAATTTCCTTTGTTGGAGATGGTAATTGCCTGGATCAAATGTTATTTACTTCTTGTCAATAAGATCATAAGGACACAAGATACAGGAGCAGAATTAGGCCATTCGGCACAACAAATCTGCTCCACCATTTGACCATTGCTGATATGTTTTCTAACCCCATTCTCCCTGTAACCCTTGATCCCCTTACTCATCAAGAAACTATCTCTTTCTTAGATGCACTCAGTATCTTGGTCTCCACAGTCTTTCTGAGGCAATGAGTTCCATACATTCACCACTCTCTGACTGAAGAAATTCCTCTTCATCTCAGCTATAAAGTGTTGCCCCTTTACCCTGAGGCTGTGGCTCTCCTACTGGTGGGAACGTCTTCTCCACATCCTCTCTATCCAGGTCCGGCAGCGTTCTGACAGTTTCAATCAGATTCCCCTTCGTATTTCTATACTCCATCGAGTGCAGACCCAGAATCCTCAACTGCTCCTCATATGACACACCCTTCAAACTGTGGAGTATTTTTGTAAAACTCCTCATTCAAGTCCAGCACATCCTTCCTGAGGCACGAGGCCCAAAACCGATCATGTTGAATAATGTGTTAATTATCTACGAATGAGGACATAAAACTAATGAGTACAAGAAACCTTCACTTTCATTACATATGTGAGTGCGTTACACTTTCCACACAGTTCACTGTAAGTTGATTTTTTTTGTGATGATTGCAATAATTTTCTTGTAATTGCTAGCATTGACAGAAATATTTTCTGTTTCCTGGTGGTTGAGTGGTCTTGTGTCCAATTTTATGTGTTTGACTGATAGTTTTTCAAAGGGCAGTGATGAGCAGAAGGTGTAAAATATTGTCCAGCGTGATCAAACACAACAATGCAAAATAACTTCAATTCAGAATCATCAGATTAGCAGCACTGTGTTCTGCTCGTATAATGACTAATGCCACATCTGTCTGATGTGAGCTTGAACAAATAATTACTCAGCATAACTGGGACTAATTAATATATACATCTGCATTTGACTTTTTGAATTTCATCCTGGTGAGTTGCATTTGCTCCCTGATAGATTGTTAGCAACATTCAGCTCTGTTTGGATCAATGCTATTAATCCTTACCTGTGGATCAGACAGTCCCAGGTTGAAGTCCCACCTGCTCCAGAGGTATGTCATGGCATGTCTGAATACATTGATCCTGAAAACACATCGATGCTTTTAAACATCTGGCAAAGTCAATAAATGGAAGTCAATCAAATCGGTTTTGCAGCACTTGTTCGGATTTTCCTTCCAACATTGTTTTGCGCGGCATTGAGTTAAAACTGAGTTGTACAGTCGTACCGCACGAAAACAGACCCTTAGGTCCAACTAGTCCATGTAGAACATTATCCCAAACTAACCTAGTCCCACCTGCCTGATCCTGGCCCATATCCCTCCAAACCTTTCCTATTCATGTATCCATTCAAATGTCTTTTAAATGCTGTAACCGTACCCAAATCTACCACTTCCTCAGGAAGTTAATTCCACGTGCAAACCACCCTGTGTGTAAAAAAAATTGCCTCTCATGTCTTTTTCAAGTATCTCTCCTCTCACCTTAAAAACGTGAACCCTAGTCTTGAAATCCCCCATCCTAGGGAAAAGATAACTGCCAAAAACTCCTCTCGTTATTTGTGGAGTTTGCACATATGTAGGCACAAAAAGGTTGTAATATTGGGGGACTTTAATTTTCCAAACATTTTCTAATCCCAGGAGCAGCTGCAAGATCCACACTGCCTCCCACAACTTTGGAACAGAGAAAAATATCGTTTGTGCAATTTAACATCATCATGTCATCAAATGGACATTTTCTTACCAATGTGGGCCAGCAAGATTGCAGATTCCATGAGAACAATCTTTGTTTCTCATCACTTCTGCCATTTCAGCACTTTCATACTCCCTGAATCTCCTTCTGCAGAACAGTTCGTAGAATCATAGAATGCCTATAGTGTGGAAGCAGGCTATTCGGCCATTTGAGTCCACAAGAATCCTGCTAAGAGCATCCAACACAGATGCACCCCTCCCCCCTCCATCCCTGCAACTTTGCACTTCACGTAGCTAACCCATTGAGCCTGCATATCGCTGGACACTATGAGCACTTAGCATGGGAAATCCAACTAATGTGCAAATCTTTGGACTATGGGAGGAAACCAGAGCAACCCACACAGACACAGGGAGAATGTGCAAACTCCACTCAGTCGCCCCTGAGTTGGAATCAAACCCGGGTCCCAGGCACTATGTGGCAGCAGTGCTGACCACTGAGCCACTGTGCCACCCCCAGACAATTGTTTGGTCCCTGTACATCGTTGTCTATTTGTCCTCCCAACATCAAAGGTTCGATTTCTGAGTGTGGCTTGCAACGCTTTCTTCTTGGAGTTCTGCACTCTGCTGTTCTTAACCAGATTTACAGTTCAAAGATCAAACATGGGGGTTTGTTAACTTTTGAGGAACCAAGAAATCCACAAAATGGAGAAGTTAATTTTGCTGTTTCCTTCTGAAGCTCTTCCTCCCATATGTTGATCTTCTCCAAAGCTTGAATTCTCACACTTCCATGATCTTTGCAAACTCCTTGTAATTCAATAATCTTGATGTGATATAAGAACATAGGAAATAGGAGCAGAAGTAGGCTACCCTCAAGGCTGCTGATTGTTCTTTCAGATCATGACTCATCTGCTCCAAAGTCCCAACACTTCTTTTGTGCCATGGTCTTCAACTCCTTGATATTTCAGAAATCAATCTCCCTCTTCTTCAAATACTTTCAGTGATCAAGCTTCCAAAATTTTCTGGGCGGAGAATTCCAGACATTCACTACCCTCTGAGAGAAGAAATTCCTTTGAAGCATGGCTAGTAAGTTTGCGGATAACACTAAAATTGATGGTATAGCAGACTATGAAGAAGGTTATCTAAGATTACAAAGGGATTGGGCCAACGGGCTGAGGAGTAGCAGATGGAATGTAATTTAGATAAATGCGAGGTGTTGCATTTTGGTAGGATGAACGAGGGTAGGTTTTTTGCAGTTAATGGAAGGGCCCTGGGTAGTGTTTTCAAAGAGAGACCTCAGGGTTCAGGCACATAGTTTTTATGAAAGTTGCACCACAGATAGACAGCGTGGTAAAGAAGGCATTTGGCATGTTTGCCTTAAAAGCTCAGACCATTGAGTATAGGAGTTGGGACTCCATGTTGTGCTTACACAGATTGTTAGTGAGGCCACTTTTAGAATACTCTGTACAGTTCTGGTCATCCCGCCCATAGAAAGCATTTTATTAAATTGGAGAGGGTTCAGAAAACAATTTACTAGGACTTTGCCAGGACTGAAGTGTTTTAGGATAAGCTGGATAGTCAGGATGGTGAGTGGTGTGGAGAGTAATATATAATTGAGGCCTTTGTTCGTCATCACCACCAGCTGTTTTAGTTTTGACAGGACAGGATCTTTTTGTGTCCATAGGCGAATATTGGACTGGAATGGTGTCCAGGAAGTTTAAAACCAGAATGAACTCTTCCAGTGGTGGCACTACCAGTGGTGTATCTGCCAGTGAGAGGTGGCTTGAGGTATCCACGTTTGCTAGTTGGCTGACTGGGCAGTGTTCCAACTTGTAATTGTACGCACTCAGAATAGGGGCCCGTCACTGAATTCAACCAGAAGCTATGAGCTGCATGACCTTTTCTTCTTTAAGTAGCCCTTGGAAGAGTTTGAGATCTGTTACTATCACAAATTGACATCCGTAAAGGTATTGGTGAAACTTTCTCATGCCAAAGATGACTTCCAAACCCTCCTTCTCTATCTGGAGATAATTGATCTCGGCCAAAGTCCGGGAAGCGTACGCTCCCAGGCCACCAATTACCCAACACTACCCTGATACTATACAGGGAGGCATTGCATGTCAGCACCATCTCTTGCTTCGGGTTGTAATGGGCCAACACCATTGACGATGATAACTGCTTTTTCACTTCCCTAAAAGCTACTTCTTGTCTACATGGCCAGCTCCAAGGTTGACCCTCATTCATTAGCATGTGTAAGGGTGCCAAGACAGAGGCCAGGTTATGTATGAAATTCCCGTAACAAATCACCCATCCAATAAATGGGAACCAGGGCACATTTGATCACCCTCACTTTATCTTCCAGTGAGTGTCACCCAGTCTTGTCTACTCTGTAGTCCAAGTAGTTTACTTGGGCTGCCTGGAACACACATTTTTCCCTTCTAAGGTGTACACTCGCCTGGAAGAAAGCACCATGTCCAAATTCTCCAAGTGCCCTTTATTGGTCTTCCTGGTTAATAGTACATCATCCACATAAATGGAAACCTGGGTTAGACCTTGTTCCATGGTCTCCATCATCTACTGGAAAAAAAGTGCAGGCTGATGATACCCCAAAGGGCAGTCTCGCATATTGGTTCAAATCCTTATGGGTATTATTTGTGGTATACTTCTGGAAAATCCTCATCCAGTCACAAATTGCAGGTACGCATGGCTCATGTCCAGCTTCGTGAAGGACAGCTGCTGGTGTGAGGAGACTTTCTGAGGCTCCTGTTTATGTCTGTCAGCCAGGGCTCCCTGATTGGCCCAGGGTAGCAACTCCAATCCGGGATCTCACAGTCAATGCAATCCACCTGGCCTTCCTTCCAATCACTACAAACACCCAACTTTAAACAGTCTCCCATTGAACCAATATTTTCAGTTTTTGTTTGTCAGTAACAGCAGTTTCTAGGGTCTTTAAGTTGTGGAAACTTTTTTTGTTCCCCTCTCTTGGTTGCAGCTCAAAGCTGGAGTTCTCTGCCTGCTACGAAAATTGCATGTGAGACAATGTGCTTTACCTTTTGCCAAGTATAAGCATCAGTAGTGCTACTATATTAGACCAGTTACTATTAAATAGTTGAATAATCTATTATTAAGTTTTCCAATAGAGTTAAGTCATTCCAATTTCTTCTTTCGAAGGTTGTATTTTAACTACAGTGCATGCATAAAGTGTGTTTTGCTTCAAATCCAGTAGTTTGACCAAGCAAATTGCACCCAGAAGGCAACACCTAGAACTTGCCTTTAAAATAAGAGAACATTAGTGTCGAGGCTAGCTTCGTAATATATTTTAAGGGGTTATGGTCTGGTCCACAATGAACTGGGGACTCTTAGTCTAATTCCAGGTTGGGTTTAGGATTGTTGGACTCAAGTACAGCAAGTACTTTTCCAGTAGATGATGGGGCACATCTAACAAGGTCCATCCCAGGTTGCCATTTATCTGAATGATGTGCTAATAACCAGGAAGACCAATAAAGACCCTGAGGAAGGGTTACCAGACCTAAATGTTAACTCTGATTTTTTTACTTCTCAGATGCTCCTGGCCTGTATCCCTCCAAACCTTTTCTATTCATCTACTTGTCCAAATGTCTTTTAATTGTTGTAATTGTTGAGCTTTTCCAGCAACTTCTGTATTTGTTCATGATTTACAGCATCCGCAGTTCTTTCGGTTTTTAAGTCACTTCGGGGGTTTGACAGACAAAGGCAAACCCTTTGGGATCAGCAAAGAAGCTGGAGTTGGGGATGTCTGTGCCTGTAAGGAAAGGGTAAATAATTGTGGCAATAGCTCAGCATTCACAATTACCAGGAAAGCCATCAGAATCTTTTGGAAATGGCTAAAATCCAGTTGAAAATGAAGCAGCTTGAAATTAAAAGGAAATGATACAGTTTGGCTGACGATTGAAAGCAGAGGCTAAGCAGAGAGAACAGTCTTAGCAGAAGAAAAGGAAAATGAAAGGACAGCCCTAGCAGAAGAAAGGGAGAAAGAGAGAGAAGATAGGGGAAAGAGAGGGAAGATAAGGAGAAAGAGAAAGTTTAGTGTCCAGGCTATCTTCTTAATATATTTTGAAGATGGTTTGTTCTGGTCCATAACACTGTTCGAACAAAGTACCAAATTTACCAAGTTTCAGAATGATTCTTATATGCTCCTGTGCTTCCTTATCTGCCGTCCCTGATTGGTAGCCCTTGAACACTAGCATAAGTGAAAGAATATCTGTCTCCATTTAATGACAGGCCAGTCCAACAGTCTAAACCTCATATTTGACCCTCTCAGTTTCCCTTCAGAAAATATATACTGCCATGTCTGCTCATTTATTACATTCCTGGTTTGGTCCATTGATGTAAAATACCTTGTCCTTATTACCACTTTAATTGGATTTATTTTCTCCATTACCAGTTTGATAAGCATGAAAAACCTGTTAACCATTTCAGTGAATCTGTCAGCATGAGATACTTGCATTAAAATATTTCATTCATAATAGTTTTTATTCCTCATTTATTTGTTCATTTATTCTGTTTGTCTACTGGTTCAAAGCATGTCTTTATTTCATTCTAGTTTGCTTGAGTCAATAATTCCATTGTAAATTTTCATGTATAGTGTAATTCAGTTCACATATTAATCTGAGGTAATTGGTGTGATTTAGCAGACATATTAAGCTGACGTTTTTGCTGTGACCATGGTCGTGAATAAGTTCATCTTTCTTTTTTTTAAACAGCTAACTTAGCGGGAATTGTGATCCTGAGCCAAGGCAAATGTGGGCTCTCCAAATGCATCACTCACTATTTGTTGGCAATGTCTACGGCAGATCTACTTCTTGTCATCCTTAATGTTTTACTGGACCGAATTAACAATCTTTATTTCCCAGTTACTTTCTTATTCATTACTCCTGTGTGTGCCTCAAGAGTTGCTTTGTACGTGGCAGCCGTGAATTGTTCAGTTTGGTTCACAGTTGCTTTCACATTTGATCGGTTTGTAGCAATTTGTTGCCAGAAGCTAAGAGCAAGATATTGCAATACGAGAACTGCATTTGTGGTTATAATAACTTTGAGTGTGGTCAGCTGTTTGCGGTCATCTACTTGGTATTTTGTATTCACTCCTTCAATTGTCATTAACAATGTACCATGGTTTTGCATCACAAAATCAGACTATCACACATCATTATTTTGGAAAGTGTATCTATGGATTAATGTTATAATTGTACCTTTACTTCCAATTGTATTGATTTTGGTGTTCAATGCTCTGACTGTCAGGAATATTATAAGAGCCAACCGTATTCGCTGTCGCCTCCAGATTCATGGAAATGCTGATCCAGAGATAGGGAACCGAAGAAAATCCATCATCTTGCTCTTTGCATTGTCTGGAAATTTTATCCTGTTGTGGATACCATTTGTCATACGCAATTTAATCTGGCGAGAAGTGAACCATAATTATCAAGACAAGACTTTGAATGATCCAATATTTGTCTTTCAAGAAATTGGTTTCATGCTACGGCTTCTGAATTCATGCACCAACACCTGTATATACGCTCTAACACAGACTAAATTCAGAGAGGAGTTAATGAATGGAGTAAAATATCCATTTACTCGAATTGTTAAACTATGCAAATAATCATACAGGTCTGACCTCTATTTGAAGATGTATTTCCAGTCGTACAACAGAATCTCCAGGTTGAAAGAGCTCATGGAATTTCCCTGGCTGCATTAACGGAAAAATAAGTCCATGTTCGTAGAATTGGAAAGAAACCTCTCAGCCAATAAAATTGGAAATAACCAGTTATGCAAAAAATTAACAAATTGAATTCAGAATATTATTCCACTGAAAGTTAGTATCTGTAAAGAATATTGCTGATCAAAAGGCTGAGCCTTTGCTTCTGTGCTCCATGTTAAGACCTTTTCCGATTTCTAATGTATTTAAAGCTTTGCTTTTTCTCATTAATAAGTTTATGTTCTTCTGCTGAAAGGACAGTGACAGCCTCATGTGAACACATTCAATGTTAAACTACCACAACAACTAAATGCAAAAAAAAACTTAAAACCTTCCAAATTGCTGTCAATCTGCTTTGAGCAATCTGATTTGAGCAGGAGTATTAGCTGCTGGGAGCATAACATACAATATTTAAAGGTTTCCTTCCATAATTCACGGTCAGTCTCTGGCATTGCTTCCTACAAACAACTTGGCCAGTTGTTCCCATTGTTGTATACGATCTCCCACCATCCATCTTTGAAACTACTCCATTGACAACATTCCTGAGCCTTCTTCTTGGGGTGTGCCTTGCGTTTAGTCATTTTTTTTAAGCTGTTATAAAATGCCAGTTGAGGTTTCAGTCCCTGTCTACAATTGTGACTTCTCATTGTTACTTCCTCCTGTTTATTTCCAGACACATTGAGTACAACACACAGTGGATGGTCACTTAGCTCACCATATCTGAGCAGCTCCCTGAATATTGAGACTGAGCATCGAACTTCACTGCAAAAGAAATAACAAGCACTGACACTAACGATGAAGAAAATCCTGAAGCAGCCAGGATGTGCTGAATTTGAAGCATACATAGTGCATGATCTCCTTTGCTCAGTGGATATGTACATGGTAAACCCAATGATTTACTTCCCACAGGCTACACTGAACTGAACATCTAGTGATTGTCTTAAGTCATTCCTCTTGAACAAAGAGTGTGTGACATTTGGTGGTTCAGTGGAACATTGAGTCGATGGTCGATGAGACCAGAAGACGAAAATAAATTTGAACAGAAGGAGACCAGTTCAGGCCCGTGAGCCTGCTCCACGACTCAGTAGGATCAAAGTTGGTCTGACAGTGCTCACGTCCACTTTCCTGGCCTTTCCCCATAACCCATGATTTCCTGATTGGTCAAGAATCCGTCTCTCTGAGCCTTAAATATGCACAAGGACTCTGCCCCCACAGCTTTCTGTGGAGGGGAGTTCCAAAGTCTCACAACCCTCTGAGGGAAGAAATTCCTCCTCATCTCAGTCTTAAATTGGCACCTCTTAATCCAGTTACCTGCATGGGACAGCACCAACAATACTCAAGAAACTCGCCTGCATCCACGGCCATGCAACCTGCTTGATTGGCACCACATCAACAAACATACACCCTCTCCACTACTGACACTCAGTAGCAGCAGTGTGTACTATTGACAAGGTGTGCTGCAGAAATTCACCAACGATCCTTAGGCAGCGCCTTCCATACCAATGACCACTTCCATCGAGACATGGGAACACCATACCCCGCAAGTTCTTCTCGAAGTTACTCATTATCCTGACTTGGAAATATATCGCTGTTTCTTCAATGCCATTGGGTTAAAATCTGGAATTTCCTCTCTGAGCGCAAGGTAGGTCACCCAACCAATATGTGGACAAGAAGGGATCCCACCACTATCTTCTCAAAGGGCAACTTAGCACAGGCAATAAATGCTGGCCCAGCTGCAATGCCTGCATCATTGCTGAAAGAAAATAAACTGACCTGTTAATTTGTCCTCATGAAATTGATTAAAAACAGTTGTGGATTTAGATGCCTTCCTTGAGACACTGAGAGGACTCAGTCCGCCAACAAACAAATGACTTTTCTCTTTTATTCCAGTTCAGATTTCTAATCAATTCTAATTCATAACAATGAAATGCATTCATTTACAGACAATGTCCCAGACACCACTATCACCGTCCTTGGATATGTCCTGTACCTCTGGTAGGACAGATCCAGCAGAGGTGGCGACACAGGGATATACAGTAGGGAGGGAGTTGCTCTGGGATTCCTCAACTTTGACTCCAGACTCCATGAAGTCTCATGGCTTCAGGTTAAACATGGATAAGGAAACCTCCTGCTGATTACCACATACCGTCTTCCCTCAGCTGATGAATCAGTGCTCCTCCATGTTGAACCACACTTGGAGGAAGCACTGAGGATGGCATGGGCACAAAATGTACTCTGGGTGGGGGATTTCAATGTCCACCACCAAGAGTGGCTTGGTAGCAGTACTACTGATCGAGCTGGCCGGGTCCTAAAGGACATAACTGCTAGACTGGGTCTGCAGCAGGTGGTGAGGGAACCAACAAAAGGGAAATAACATACTTGACCTCATCCTTACCAATCTGCCTGCTGCAGTTGCATCTGTCCATGACAGGATCGGTAAGAGTGACCATCGCACAGTCCTTGTGGAGACGAAGTCCTTCCTTCACATTGAGAATAACTTTCATGTTGTGTGACACTATTACAGTGCTAAATGGGACAGACTTCGCACAGATCTAGCAACAAGACTGGGCATCCATGAGGCGCTGTGGGCCATCGACAGCAGAATTGTACTCCTGCACAACCTGTAACCTCATCGCCCGGCATATTCCCCACTCAACCATTACCATCAAGCCAGGGGATCAACCCTGGTTCAATGGAGAGTGCAGGAGGGCATGCCAGGAACAATACCAGGCATACCTGAAGATAAGGTATCAACCTGGTGAAGCTACCAAACAGGACTACTTGCACACCAATCAACGAAAACAGTAAGTGATAGACAGAGTTAAGCGATCCCACAACCAACAGATCAGATCTAAGCTCTGCAATCCTGCCACATCCAGTCGTGAATGGTGGTGGACAATTAAACAACTCACTGGAGGAGAAGACTCCACAAATATTCCCATCCTCAATGATGGAAGAGCCCAGCACATCAGTGCAAAAGATAAGGCTGAAGTATTCGCAGCAATCTTCAGCCAGAAGTGCCGAGTGGATGATCCATCTCGGCCTCCTCCAGTGGTCCCCAGCATTACAGATACCAGTCTTCAGCCAATTCGATTCACTCCACATGATATCAAGAAACGCGAGCAGACACTGGATACTGCCAAGGCGATGGACCCTGACAACATCCCCGCAATAGTACTGAAGACTTGTGTTCAAGAACTTGTCGCTCCCTTTGCCAAGCTGTTCCAGTACAGTTATAACACTGGTATCTACCCGACAATTTGGAAAATTGCACAAGTATGTCCTTTACACAAAAAGCAGGACAAATCCAACCCGGCCAATTCCCGTCCCATCAGTCTCCTCTCGACCATCAGTAAAGTGATGGAAGGTGCCACTAACAGCGCTATCGAACAGCACCTGCTCAGCAATAACCTGCTCAGTGATGCCCAGTTTGGGTTCCGCCAGGGCCACTCAGCTCCTGATCTCATTACAGCCTTGGTTCAAACATAGACTTAGGGGCTGAATTCCAGAGGTGAGGCGAGAGTAACAGCCCTTGACATCAAGGCTGCATTCGACCGAGTGTGGCATCGAGGAGTCCTAGGAAAACTGGAATCAATGGGAATCAGGTGGCAAACACTGCGGTGGTTGGAGTCATACCTGATACATAGGAAGATGGTCGTGGTTGTGGGAGGTCAGTCATCTCAACTCCAGGGCATCTCTGCAGGAGTTCCTCAGGTAAGTGTTCTAGGCCCAACCATCTTCAGCTGCTTCATCAATGACCTTCATTCCATCGTAAGGTCAGAAGTCGGAATGTTGGCCGTATATTGCCAATGTTCAGCATCATTCATGACTCCTCAGACACTGAAGCAGTCCACGTTCAAATGCAACAAGATCTGAACAATATCCAGGCTTGGGCTGACAAGTAGCAAGTGACATCGCGCCACACAAATGCCAGGCTATGCCCATCACTAATAAGAGACAATCTAACCACTACCCCTTGACATTCAATGGTGTTACCATCACTGAATCCCCCACTATCGACATCCTGGGGGTTATCATTGACCAGAAACTCAACTGGACTCACCACATAAACACAGCAGCTACAAGTGCAGGTCAGAAGCTGGGAATCCTGCAGCGAGTAACTCCCCTCCTGTCTCCCTGAAGGCCTGTCCCACTATCTACAAGGCACAAGTCAGGAGGGTGATGGAATACTCCCCACTTGCCCCTGGATGGGGGCAGCTCCAACAACACTCAAGAAGCTCGACACCATCCAGGACAAAGCAGCCCCCCGCTAGATTGGCACCACATCCACAAACATCCCACTCCCTCCACCCACCGACACTCAGTCGCAGCAGTGTGTACCATCTACAAGATGCACTGCAGAGATTCACCAAAGATCCTCAGGCAGCACCTTCCAAACCCATGGCCACTTCCATTGAAAAGGACAAGGGGCAACAGATAAATGACAACACCGCCCCCTGCAAGTTAGCCTCCAAGCCACTCCCCATCCTGACTTGGAAGTATATTGCTGTTCCTTCACTGTCACAGGGTCAAAATCCTGGAATTCCCTCCCTAATGGCATTGTGGGTCAACCTACAGCAGATGGACTGCAACGGGCAGCTCATCACCACCTTCTCAAGGGGGGCAACTAGGAATAGGCAAGGAATACTGGGCCCAGCCAGCGATGCCCACGTCCCACAAAATGAATAGACAAAAAAATAACATTGAAATAACTGCCGGTATCCCATCACTAAGTCACCTTTTATGTACATGTGCACACACTACATGGTCTCCTGACCAGCCAACTCAAAACTAGTCCATACAGTGAGGAGACTGTCCTCATTATATGTCAGCCAGGGCTCTCTGATTGTCCCAGGTTAACATCTCCAATCAAGGATCTCAAAGGCTTTGAGATGAGCCTGGCCCTCATTCCTATCACTACATCTCTCCCCCAACTTTGTCTGGGAATGGAGGCCTGTTCTTTTTCTTGTAGCCTCTCCTGGGACATTTTCATCTTGGGTACGGTTCCTCTGACTCGGACGTGGGCAGCGTGTACCAGACCATAGACCATCCCTTGTGCCCAGAACATTGCGGGAGAAATTCCTCCTCTCCTTCTGGAAGCAACGGTATGGAGGCTGTATCCATCTTGGACTCAGAGGATTTTTCAACTCTAGATGGAGAAAAGGATAACCCATAATTTCTGACACGGCTTTCTGGCTGTTCTGAGGGGCCAGGTATGCTTTGCTCCTGGCCCCGTTGGCCAGGTTGCAGCTTTCAGGCGATGCACATGTTTGTCCAAGACTGCCTCGCTTACCCAAACTTTGTAAGTCGTGGGACCTGACCTCTCATTGACGTTGCTTCGTACCATGCAGGGCCATTTCTGTGATTTCAGCATCGAACTACGCCCCTGAAGAAGTAAACTATCTCTCTCGCTTAAAGGAGGTATGTGGTTAGTATTGGTGTTCCTGATGCCGTTTCACCCTCCCACCCCCAGTTCTGGAAATATCAGGTTTAATCTAGTGTGGAGTCTTCTCCCCATCAGCAACTCTGCTGGAATTATCCCTGTGAGAGGTGATCCTATAATCAAACAGGAACCAGCACAGTTTGGTATCAAGTGATGCTGTAGGCTCTTTCTTTAAGCCTGCTTTGAACATTTGGACTTTCTACAAGACCACTGGATGATGAATGGTATGGATCTGTCTGAACATGTTGAATTCCATTCGACTTCAGGAAATACTCAAAATCTGTGCTGATTAATTGACGACACGGTGGCTCAGTGGTTAGCACCGCTGCTTCACAGCACCAGGGGCCTGGGTTTGATTCCACCCTCGGGCGACTGCCTGCGTGGAGTTTGCACATTCTCCCTGTGTATGGGTGGGTTTCCTCTGGGTGCTTCTATTGCCTTCCACAGTCCAAAGATATGCAGGTTAGGGTGGATTGGCCATGCAAAATTGTCCCGTAGTGCCCAGGGATGTGCAGGTTAGGGTGGGTTGGCCATGCTAAATTGTCCCATAGTACCCAGGGATGTGCAGGTTAGGGTGGATTGGCCATGCCAAATTGTCCCGTAGTGTCCAGGGATGTGCAGGTTAGGGTGGATTGGCCGTGCTAAATTGCCCCACAGTTTCCAGGGATGTATGGATTTGGTGGGGTTTTGGGGGCTGTGTCTGGGTGGGGCATTCTGAGGGTCGGTGTGGACTTGTTGGGCCAATGGGCCTCTTCCCACACTGTAGGATTTCTGTACAAAAAAAAAATTGACATTGCATTGCCCATATCCGGGAGTCTGTGCATCGCAAATGATACTTGCAGCTATTCAATCATCATCTGTGTGTTTGACAAGTTGACTCTACATCCATTCAACCACTTTGAATGGGCATCCACAATAACCAAGGGCATTGAGTCCATGAACAGACCAGCGTAACCGAGTCTAGGGTCTACCTGGCCATTCCCACGATGGTGGCGGAGCTGCTTGGTTGGAATTTTTGTACCTTGTTGGGACTCTGTGCACCGCACCTCCAATGGGGCTGTGCCTGCATCCAATCCCGGCCGCCAGACGTAACACCTCAGCAACATTTTCCCTTTGGAAACCTCCGGGTGACTCTGGTGGAGTTTTCCAGGGTCCAGCAGCAACCTTTTACTTGGGACTATCGCTCTTGCTCCCAAATATGCCGTCCTCTGCGGTGATCTCGTCTCACTGAATCCAGGCAGGTTTCCATCCTGGTGGCGATGGCCCCTTTGTTTCCCACATCAATATCAGCCATTTTTACTTTTGCCAGGACAGGACCTCGCTGAGGTCTTGCGCAAATTTAAGGGTTGGAGTCCAGAGCGAATCTTGTCAAAGACTGGTTCTTCGACCACTGGCACTGCTGGGCTGCTATCGACTTCTGTGAGAACTGGGTGACCATTTAGCCAGGTATTGGTTCTCATCTGGATGTTGCTAAGCCAGTTAACTGTTCTATCCCACATTTAGGGGGACTTTCTTGGGTGTGCACTCTCCTGGATACCAGCCAATGAGTTCTCTTACTCAAGTCAGGCTTTGTGGGGCTTCTTTGTTGCCTCAAGTGCGCACATCTGCAGCAACTACAATGGTTTGCTGGCCCAGATTCTGAAGCATGTTTTAACTATTTGGATGAGGCTTTTGGGGTTTAGCTGTGGGTCGACATCAGTTCCTCTGCTCAGGATATGCCCTGCGTGAGGCTCCGCAGTTGCGTTCCCTAAGCTCAGTCGGACAAGTGAGAGTGTCCATGTCCCTTGAGATGCCCTGTCGCTCCCAGACTCCACTTTCTAAAGGTAAAGCCAGTTACAGCGCCCGTTTGAAGTCCTGTTAGGCTTTGGCTATTTTGCGTTTTTACATCATGAATCCCACATACCAAACCGTCTCTCAGCATCTCATTCGGGGTTAATCCCAAATCACAAGACTCTGCCAGTCGTCTTAACCTCCTCAAAAATCCTGATTACAATTTCTCCGGTTCTTGAGCAGTTGAATAAAACTGATAGTGTCTCAGAATTAGACGAGGCTCGGGGTCGTAATATTCCTTAACTAAATCTGTCACCTCTTGAAAGGTTTTAGAATCTGGTGTCTCTGGGAAAGTTAGGCTCCTAATAACCAAAAATGCTGCTGGTCTGCAGCAGTCAGAAGGATCATTACTTGTTTTCCATTCGGCCCCTGTCATTTGCCCGGAAAAAAAATAAACCATTCTTTCTCCGCCCCAGTCTTCAGCTGCAGGATCGATTGAGTCAAACTTCCCAAATAAAAGCATGATGCCAGAAATACTTACCCCAACTCAAAGATGACTGTTGCAAGTGAAGTTTCTTCGTTGCCACTGAAATAATGGCACAAAGGTCAGTATCCCATTACCAAGTCGGCTTTTACTTATACGTGCACAGTGTGTGGGCTCTGACAAAGTTAGCTCAGAGCCACTTCTCAGAATGTTTATATCTGTCAGCCAGGGCTCCCTAATTGGCCCAGGTTAACACCCCTATCAAGGGTCTCATAGTCAATGAGATCCAGATGTTCATAGTTCCAATTACTACCAAACATCTGACTTTAAACAGTCAAATTCGAGATCCAAAACTTCCATTTTATGAAACTACAGTTGCTCATCACAGATTCTACAGTTTGACTGAGGAAGTGGATGATCACAATTAAACTGCCAGTCATTGCCTCAGAGCAGTACAATAGTTGGGACTGACAGAGAGTGAGATAGAAAAACACAAATACACAGAGACAGATAGAGAGAAAACACCACAGAAAGAGATAGAGATGGAGAAAATAAAGAGAGAGGAGAGACAGAAAGAGAACGAAAGAGAAAAACAGATGTACAGAGTGAGAGAGACACAGAGAGAGAACTCAGAAAGAGACAAGATGGAGAGACAGAAAGAGAGAAAGGAAAAAAAAACAAAGACATACAGCGTGAGAGAGAAAGAGACAGACAGACAGAAAGCGAAAGAGAAATGGAAGTCTGTGATCAATGGTGTTCCACAGGGATTGGTGCTGGGTCCACTTCTGTTTGTCATTTATATAAATGGTTTAGATGAAAAATTAAGTTTGCAGATGACACCAACAGCGAAGAAGATTATCGAAGATTACAAAGAGATCTTGATGAATTTAGTCAATGGGCTGAAGAGTGGAAAATACAGTTTAATTTGCAAGACTTATACAACTAAAAGTAGGGCCCAGGATAATGTTGTAGAACAGAGAGAACTAGAGGTTCAGGTACATAATTCTTTGAATTTTTAATCATACATAGACAGAGGAGTTAAGAAGGTGTTTAGCACGCTTGCCTTCATTGCTCAGACCTTTGATCATAGGAGTTGGGACATGATGTTGAGGTTGTACAAGACATCGGTGAAGCATCTTTTGGAGAACTGTGTCCAGTTGTGGTCTCCCTGTTCTGGGAATGATATTATTAAGCTAGAGAGGGTTCATAAGAGATTTACCAGGATGTTACCAGGAATGGAGGGTTTAGGTTATAAGGACAGGCTGGATAGTCTGGGAATATTTTCATTGGAGCACAGGAGGTGGAGAGGTGACCTCTTATAAAATAATGAGGGGTCAAGATAAGGTGAATATCAGGTGTCTTTCCCCTAGGGTGAGTGATTTCAAGACTAGGGGCATATTTTCAAGGTGACAGGATAAAAATTAAAAAAAAATTAAGGAGGGGCAGAAGAGGTGGTGAATGCAGGTACAGTTACAATGTTTAATAGTCATTTGGATAAGTACATGAATAAGAAATGTTTGGTGGGATATGAGCAAAGAGCAGGCAGGTGGGAACAGTTTAATTTGGGATTATAGTCAGCATGGACTGGATGGACTGAAGGCACATTCCAGCAGGAGATGTGTGACAATCTCTAGCTCCCCACAGAAGCTTGCAGAGCAGCATGCTGTGGTGCAGATCGACTGGGCATAGATGAAGGATCTCAGAGGTAGTGACGTTCTCACCACCAGCTAAGCGATGCCTTGGTGCTTGTTGGAAAGTCCTGGTGATGAGGCATTCTGCCAAATGCCTTTGACAATCTGCCCAGGGAACCACCGGACAGGATCCACCCTCTCCTTTCCCCTCAGGGTCTCGAGGACACTATGCGCTGACCACTTCCTGATTTGACTGTGGTCAAAGGTGTTTCTCTTTACAAATTTCTCCACGAAGGACAGGTGATGACGAATGGTCCAACTACTTGGAACGTCCTGTGACAGTGAGGCCAGTCCCATCATTTGCAACACGAGGGACAGGTGGAACCTCAGTGCATACTGACACTTGGTGTTTGCATACCAAGGGTCCACGCACAGCTTGAAGCAGCTGCACACAAAGGTGGCCAGCAGGGTAAGGACAATGTTGGGTACGTTCTTCTCCTCACTTATCCAGAGATTTCCACCAAGGTGTCCATGTGGACATGGTCCATCTTAGACTTGCAGATGCAATGGATGCTGGCTCGGGTGACTGGAACAGCGCAGTTTTGGGGGATGGGTCGGACCTGCGTCAAGTACAACAAGAGAGAGAGTGCCTCACACCTGATGACCAGTTTTTACCTGGAGCAGTGGAGACGGAGCTGTGCTCTCAAAAGTTCCGTTTCCACCTCACCTCGGCAATGGGCTCCTCCCAAGGCTTTGTGTGCACCCCAGCTCCTCTGAGCCATATTCCCAGCACCTTCAGGTAAGCTGTCCTGACCGTGAAGGGGATTGAAGGATCAGTCAGCCCAGTTCCCAAAGAACATGGCCTCGCTCTTGCCTCGATTTACCTTGCCTCCCAAAGCCAGTTTGAGCAAGTTGCAGATGCTCATGGCTCTGCTGGCTGACAGTGGATCTGGGTAGAAAAAGGTGACACCGTCCATGTACATGGAGCCTTTGACCTGCAGGCCCCATGCTAACTGGTACAGTCACCCCTCTCAGGCTCGCATCCTTCCTGATGGACTCAGCAAAATGCTCTATACGAAGGTAGGACAGAGTGGGCAGTCCTGCCTGACTCCAGATCTGCTCGGGAAGCTTTCTGATTCCCTTTCTCGTTGATTGAGATGGCACTAACAATGTTGGTGCAGAGCAGTCAAACGCAATTTCTGATTCCCTCCCTAAAGCCCATTTTGGACGGCACGACCCACACGGATGTGTGCGATATCCTCTCACAGGCCTTCGCCTGGTCAAGGCTGATGAAGCATTCGGCCATTCCCTCCACGACTGCACATAGGCGATCGTATCCCTGAGGAGCATGAGACTCTCAGAGATCATCCTGCTCAGGTAGAGCACAGATTTGGTCAGAGTGAATCACAGATCCCAGGGCAGCTCTAAGGCAATGACCTTAGGCAGGATTTGATAGCCTGCATTCAGCAGTGAGATCAATTGGCCACACCATCTGCGCCACCGCACACTGTCACCGAAGTGGCTGCGGAGGTGGGGAGTAGACACTGCCACACATGTCCTATTGGAGTGTGCCTTCGATTTTAATTGAACTTTAACGTGCTGAATTAAGAAGCAGCAGTTCAGTTAATCAAGTCATGAAAAGTCTATGAGACACAACATTCAAGGATCTATCAGAAGGAAATCAGGCACCTTGAGCTTGTGGAGGAAGCACCCTGTTCCCTACTCTTTCTTTCTGTGCTGAGGGAGCGCCGCACTGTTGGAGGGTGAGTACTGAGGGAGCGGGCACTGTCGGAGGGTCAGTACTGAGGGAGTGCTGCACTGTCGGAGGGTCAGTGCTGAGGGAGTGGGCACTGTCGGAGGGTCAGTGCTGAGGGATTGGGCACTGTCAGAGGGTCAGTGCTGAGGGAGAGCCATACTGTCGGAGGGTCAGTGCTGAGGGAATGGGCACTGTCAGAGGGTCAGTGCTGAGGGAGCGCGGCACTGTCGGAGGGTCAGTGCTGAGGGAGCGCCGCACTGTCTGAGGGTCAGTCCTGAGGGAGCGCCGCACTGTAGAGGGTCAGTGCTGAGGGAGCGCCGCACTGTCGTAGCATCAGTACTGAGGGAGCGCCGCACTGTCGAAGGGTCAGTGCTGATGGAGCGGGCCCTGTCGGAGGGTCAGTGCTGAGTGAGTGCAGCACTGTCGGAGGGTCAGTACTGAGGGAGTGGGCACTGTCGGACGGTCAGTGCTGAGGGAGCGCCGCACTGTCGGAGGGTCAGTGCTGAGGGATCGCTGCACTGTCGGAGGGTCAGTGCTGAGGGAGCAACCTTCTTCATTGTTACCACGTACTTCAGCCAAAGAGATAGAGGCAGATGCTGAGACTCATTGTGCAGGGTCTATTTAACTTTGCCCTGAGGAAAAATAAAGTAACATTTTTCATACTCCCTCACAATGATCATTGCTATGAACAGAGATTGCATGGCCTCAAAATCCATGAGATCTATGTTAATCAGGAATGAATTTTCTAAAGGGTTACTGTCTCTAAATGTGCCAATTGTTGTGAAATTCTCCCTCCCCTTTCAGTTGTCAAACAGAAGGGCAGTACACTCTGAGAACGTTACAGCCGGCAATTTGAGGAAATGATTTTTCAAGAAACACTTGCAGCAACTGAAGTTGTGGAACGTAGAATGTTAGAATGTGAAAGGCTGCCATTCAGCCCATTGTTTAGGTGTGGGTCTCTGAAGGAGCAAGGCATGTTGTCTCCCTTTCCTGCTCTCTCCCTGTCACGCTATAAATATCTGAAGCAGGAGCCTTATGCTCTGTGGCTCCCCAAAGCTTTACTGACCCAGGAGAATTCATTTTATCCCTCTCTCTGTTCACTGCCACCCAGGCATAGAGCACAGAAGAGGCCCTTCAGCCAATCCAGTCTTTGCTGACCTATCTACACTAGTCCCTTTCCTGCACTACCCCATAGCCTTGAATGTTATGACACTTCAAATGCTTATACAGGTACTTGAGGAGTCACACAACACTTTATTCGTAAGAAATATCTTTATATGTGTATATATCACACACATAGACACAAACGCATGTATACACACACACATATAATGCAGTTTGGTTCTGTGCAGTATCATATCAAGGAAACAAACATTGTACCTGGCCTTCACCTAAGCAAACCAAAGGCATCCCTTCCTTAAACTAGATTATATTTACATGCATTTGAGGCACTAGGAGGGCCCACTAATTAAACACACCTCTATTTAACTCTAGCAGTAAAACCTCAGACAGTGATGTTTCCCAATGTGCCTTGACAGCTGTTGTCCCAAGTTTTAGTGCATCCCTCAGCACGCAGTCTTGGACCTTGGAATGTGGCAGTCAGCAACACTTAGTTGGGGTCAATTCCTTGTTCTGAAAGACCAACATGTTTCAGGTAAGAGCAAAGAGGGCCTTCGATCTGGTAGGGGGGAGTGGGGGAAAATGATAGCCGTTCCTCTGGCCTGGTACTCTGCTTCAAGGAGGTAAATTCATCGTCTCTGAAGTTAAGGAGGTGATGCGTGGATGCCTCTTCGTAACAGACATTATGTACAGAAACGCATGCCCCCCACCCTCCCACCCGGGACTAATTAAGATGCAATCCCCGATGGTCAAGAGTGAATGGCTGACCATCCTACAGCAGCTCTGGCTGGAAGCTTCAATTACACCATCAATGTGAACGGACAATGCAGGGGGAGGGGGGCTGACAGCAAACTGGGGACCACCACCCAAGTTCCTGATGGAAATGGTTAAAGTCGCTAAGCGACAGGATGGCTTCAGCATCGCTGCTGCTAGCAGAATGCAGAGTAGATACACCTGGTCATGACCGAAGGGTCTATCCACTCAAGGATAGATTTCCCGTTTGTGCCACGCGTGTTCCAGGTCAGATCCACTAAAGTTAAGCCAGTGTTTTTCTCCCCACCGCCTCCTGCTGGCCAACCACCACCAACAGGGCAACAACTGGGCCAGCAAGGGTATGTGGAAACTGACTGTGAAAGGGGTGGCCTCAGATAACACTGAGGGGCTCAAAAGGGGTGAGACACGTTGGAGAATTGTGAAGCCCCTCTTTGAGTCTCCTTCGGGCTGCTGGCAAACAGTCAAGGGAAACACAAAGATGTTACTTATCCTCAGAGGAGTTCAAAAGGAGAGAAAGCGATGGGGAGAACCCCCTTGAAACTCCACAAAACCTACTCCTGTTGCAGACGAATGGGATGGATACCACGGAGGAGGTGAAGAGCCAGCAGACCTTGCTCTTTGCCTCAGAGGCCTCCAGGATAACATTCAGATCCAGGGTCCGCACCACAGAGAAGGATGAGATGTGCTGGTGTTTGGAAGGTGTACAGGTAGAGCTCTGTGCTCAGCAGCCTGAAGGAAGAAGGAAAAGCAGCAGACCCCCAAACCCCTCCGCCTCCTCAGTAACGTCATCACAGTCTGACATACTGAAGAAAAGCAAATCCTTTGATGCCAGTCTGTATGACACCAAGCCCACAGACAGTGCAGGGTCCTGGTCGTTCCTGTCCTCTGTCAGGGAGGTCTAAGGCGACAGCACACGGGAGAAGCTGGACCACCCGATATCTCTGGATGACGAGGTCTGGGAAAAGAACAAAACTCCCGGAAGCGACAGCTTACCGGCCCGGTTGAATTCGGCTTTGTGCAACTTGATTGTCCAGGACCAGCTGGAGGTGTACGACAGTATGCTTCTCACAGGTAGTGTGTGCGAATACATGGGGAAAGGTATCATGGCCCTCATTTACAAGCAGAAGGGGCAGAGAGGGAGGAAATTACAAATGGGCCAACAATATCACTACAAAATCCTGTCTAAGGTCATCGCCAACCATGTCAGTTCTGCTCTGGGACTGGTGAGTAACCCCAAACAAGCCTGTGCTGTACCAGGCAGGACAAACACTGAGAGTTTTGCACTCCTAAGGGATACAGAATCACCAACATGCAGGACAGGGGGATGGGCGTGGGGATGCCTGCCTCATCAGCCTGGACCAGGAGAAGGGAGGGAATCAGCAATTATATCCAACTGCTCTACACTAACACCGTTGGTGCAGTTTCAATCAATGGGTGGGAATCAGAAAGTTTCCCGATCAGATCTGGAGTTGTGCAGTGCGGCCCAATCTTTCCTGCCTTGTTTGTGTGTTGTATATAGCCCCCCTGCTGAGTCCATCAGGAAGTCTGAGAGGGGTGATTATTCCAGGCAACGTAGAATTGCAGGTCAAAGCCTCCCTGTGCACAGACAACGTCGCTGTTTCCCACTTGGATTCGCTGTTAGTGCGTAGACATGTGAGCATCTGCAACCAGTTTGAACTGACCTTGGGAGCCAAGGTAAATCGAGGCTAGAGCAAGGCCGTGTTCTTTGGGACCTGAGTTAACCAAACCTTTCTCCCCTTCACCGATGATACAGATTGTCTGAAGATGCTGGGAACCTGGTTCAGAGGCACCAGGCTGTGCACAAAATCTTGGGAGGATGGCATCGTGAATGCAAAGTACAAAGGGAGCACCATTCCCTCTCCACTGTGAGTAAAAACCTGGTCATCAAGCGTGAGGCTGTTGTTGTATGTGATGCAGGTCTGGCCCATTACCGAGAACTTCTCTGTTTCAGTCACCTGGGCCATCTTCCACTTTATCTAGAGATCTAAGATGGACGCGTCCAAAGGGGCACTATGTACAAAACTGGATAAGTGGGGGGACGGGGTCAGGGGAGAACATACCCGACACCACCCTCACACTGATGGCCACCTTTGTGTGCAGCTGCATCAAGATGTGCGTAGACCCTTTGTACCCAAATGTCACTACATACTGACCCCTGTCCCTGATGTTGCGAAGGTGTGACAGGCCAATGGAACACTCCAAGCAGTTGGACTGTTCCATATTCTTCGTGAAGTAATGTGCAAAGAGAAATACCTTTGACCACAAGCCCATCAGGAAGTGATCAGCATGTAGCGTCCTCAAGACCCTGAGGGAAAAGGACAGGGTGGATCTTGTCACGTGGTCCTTTGAGCAGACTATCAAGTTATCTGGCAGAATGCCTTATCACCAGAACTTTCCAATGAGCACTAAATCATGACTTGGCTGGTGGTGAGAAGGGCATTACGTGTGAGTTCCTTCATATATGTTCTCCCCTTGTCCCTATGGGTTTCTTCCGGTGCCCTCCCACACTCAAAAGATGTGTAGGTAAGGTGGATTGTTTGTGCTAAATTGTTCTATAGTGTCCAGAAATGTGCAGGAGAGATGGATTAGCCGTGGGAGATTTAGGGATAGGGTGAGGAGGAGGGTGGGCTGGGTGAGATGCTCTTTTGAGGGTCATGTGGGCTCGATGGGCCGAATGGCCTGCTATGATCAATCCAGAGATCCCAATAAGGTTCTGGGCACCTGGGTTCCAATCTAGGGGTTGGGCTGGTTATCGGTCATCGCAGTCTGAAAGGGTTTGGGTGTGAACACAGTTTCCGGGATGGGAAGGGGTCCTTTCTGAGGTGTTGGGGGTATCGACTATCCGAGGGGCTGAGTGAGCACTGTCTGGGGTCTACATGATGGGGAACACAGAAAGAGGAAGATGCGCTTCCCTGAACATTTCCTCAGGGCCCCTGAGGTACGTCAGCATTATAATTTGAGTCACTGACCTCTTCCAGTTTCGAAAGATGCAGTTCTTTGAAAATAAGTGAAACAAATCACATGAGCATGTGTCTTAAACATGGATTGGAGGAAAACTATTATCAGTCTATCATCACTTGGACAGAATTTATAAAAGCAGGCACCCAAACAGGCCAACACAGTCGCAGCAAGAGGCAGTGCATGGGAAGATCCAACAAGTCATTTGCAGTTGCTCTCTGTCTCCCTGGAGCAGTCATTATTTGAGATCAGGTCTGTACAGTAATGTATAATAATTGTGTATGTGTGTAACTGTATGTGTATGTGTTTAAAAGAGCCAGTGTTGTACTGAGTGCCGAAGAATATAAGATCCTTCTGAGTTTCAGGCTGATTGGTCCTTGATTTTTAAATTAAAACAAAAACTGGCAAAGACGCAAAAGTGAAAGGTATAAAAAGCCTCAAGACTCGCTTAATTGGCATAAAGTGAATGCTGTAAACCTTCCTAAAGAGGTTGAAACAGAAGAGGCAAGTAATATTAGACTGACAAGATATATTGATACTCAGGCTGCAGGGGTATTGTCAGAATATCTATTCAGAATTAACTAAAGTCATTCAGATATTTTGTTTCACAGAAAGAAAAAAAAACAATCCAGGTGTATTAAACACACTTAGAGATGTTTTCCTAACCAACGTGTTCAGAGGTCTTACTACACTCCTCTGGAGCTGGTGGGAATTGAACTGGAAACTCCTGGCTCAGAAGTAAGGACACTACCACTATCCCTTTCTACCTTTCTCACCCTGTACAAGAGCCGTAACATTTGGCTGCAGACAAACATCGATTAAAAATAGCCAACTTGGTAAGTTATTCAAGAAGCGAGGGAGGAAGTAAACTACAAGCCGATCAGCCTAAATTCCACAGTGGGGAAACTCTTGGAAGCAATACTGAGGGACAGAGTTAATCTGCACTTGGAGAGAGGTAGGGATTAATGAAGATCGATGAAGAGTCAGTGTGGTTCTGTTAAGGGGAGGTCATGTCTGATCGACTTAATTGAATTCTTCAGAGGGTGACCACATGTAGATGAGAACAATGTATTTGGTGTAGTGGACTTGGACTTCAACAAGGCTTTTAATAAGGTCCCACGTGAGAGACTGACAGTAAGGGTGAGACCCCATGAGTTCCAAGGAAATTTGGCAAATTGGATCCACAATTGGAAGCAGAGGGTGAAGGTTGAGGTGTTTTTCTGCAACTGAAAGCTTGTGCCTAATGAAAGCTTGCAGGAGTCCTTATATTTATTGACGACATCTCCGCCTTCAACTCCATAATTCCAAACAAACTCATCTCCAGACTCCGGGACCTAGGTCTTTCACCCCCAAACCCGCCACCCTTCTGTAACTGGATTCTTGACTTCCTGACCAATAATCAGTAAGGAGAGGGCACAACACTTCCTCTACGATAATTGTCAACACTGGTGCTCACAAGGGATAGCAGATTGGAGGCTGAGAGGAGAGAAAATTAATTCATTCACAATGTGTTGATCCTTGGAGGTTGGTTAGCTCAGTTGGCTGCTTTGTGATGCAGAGCAACACTAACAGCACAGGTTCAATTCCCTCACTGATTGAGGTTACTGGGAAGTACTCACCTTCTGAACCCCTCCCAACGCCTGAGGCATCATGACACTCAAGTTCAACCCTCAGTTTGGAGCCCTTGCTGTTTCTGGTTTATGTGAGCAATTTTGAGTTGAATGTAGAAGAATTGATCAGTAAGTTCATGGATGATATGAAAATAGATGGGTGGTAAGTAATGGGGAAGGCAGCCTTAGATCACAGGAGGATAAAAAATGGCTTGGTCAAATGTGCTGATCATTGGGAAATGGAATTCAATTCAAATGAGTGTGGGGCGATGTACTTGGGCAGGGCAAACATGGCAAGGGAATATGTGATGATTAGAGGGAGCTTGACATGTGTGTCCACCAGTCATTGCATCCAATCAAGTTGATCACGATAGATGGATCAAATGGTGAAGGTGCATGGGATACTACCTCTATTAGTCAAGGCATAGAGTTTAGGCTATAAAGTTATGCTGGAGTTGTATACAATGTTGGCGGGGAGTAAGGGGGGCAGCTAACACGTTGTATGCAGCTCTCAAAACATGATAGGAGGGACGTGATTGCACTGAAGAGGGTGCAGGATGTTACCTGGTTTGGAGAAATTTCAGTTATGAATAGAGATTAGACAGATTGGGGTTGTTTTCCTTAGAGCAGAGGAAATTGAGAGGACATGATTCAGATGTATAAAATAACCAGAGGCATAGATAGGGTGGATAGGAAGGGAATTTTCCCCTTGATGGAGGAATCAATTAAGGCATATGGTATAATGACTGGGGCGTGGGGAAGGTGGGAGGTGGGAAATGCTGACATTTAAGGTAAGGGGCAGGAGGTTTAGAGGAGTAAGAGTCATACAGTACAGAAACAGACCCCTTCAGTCCAACCATTCCATGCCAACTGTAATCCCAAACTAAAATAGTGCCATTTGCATGCACTTGGCCCATATTTCTCCCAACCTTTCTTATTCATGTACTTACCTAAATCTTTTAAACAGTGTAAGTATACCCACACCCCGAATTCCTCTAGAAGTTCATTCCATACATGAACCATTCTCTGCGTAAAAAGTTGCCCGTCATGTCCTTTCTAAATCTTTCTTCTCTCACCTCAAAAGTATGCCCTGTAGTCTTGAGATCCCCCATCCTAGGGAAAAGGCACCCGACACTCACATTGTCAAAACCCCTTGTGATTTTACAAATCTCTATAAAGTCACCCCTCAACCTCCTACGCTATGGTGAAAGAGGTCCCAGCCTATCCAGGCTCTCAAACCCTCTATTCCCAGCAACATGCTGTACTTGAGGCTGTTTTCGTTAGAGAGAAGAAGGTTAAGAGGTGACTTAATAGAGACATACAAGATGATCAGAGGATTAGATAGGGTGGACAGTGAGAGCCTTTTTCCTCGGATGGTGATGGCTAGCACGAGGGGACATAGCTTTAAATTGAGGGGTGATAGATATAGGACAGATGTCAGAGGTAGGTTCTTTACTCAGAGAGTAGTAAGAGCGTGGAATGCCCTGCCTGCAAAAGTAGTGGACTCGCCAACTTTAAGGGCATTTAAATGGTCATTGGATAAACATATGGATGATAATGGAATAGTGTAGGTTAGATGGGCTTCAGATTGGTTTCACAGGTTGGCGCAACATCGAGGGCCGAAGGGCCTGTACTGCGCTGTAATGTTCTATGTTCTATGTTAAATCTTTGCTGAACCCTCTCCAGTTTAGTAATAGCCTTCCTATAACAGGGCCTCTGGATTGGATGTGGGTCAGGGTCCAGTTGCTAAAATGATGTCCTTATTGTCATTGATCTGAAGATCTGATTCAGTTTCTGCTTTTCATCAGATCCAACGAGAACAGACCTGCCGCAATGGCTGAAGGATGCAACAGCATTCTCCAAATGGCAGCCCTTGGAAGGCCTTTCAGGATTGGGATGTTATATGACCAACGTAGTGACAGCATCGTCACAGGTAAAGGCAGATCTGCCTGATCGTGATCTTTTTATCGTTCAGAATATAAAGTTCAGATATCACCTGGAGCAAGAAAACTAATCAGTAAAACTCTGAATGTGCAGCCCACCCTCGGAGCTGACCCTCCGACTGCGCCGCACTCCTGCGGTGCTGCTCTCTACTTCAGTCCCGTTGTTCACAGAGGCAGACAGTTCTGAAGAGACCCTTTGGCCTATCCAGCCTGGACTGCTGAACACACATGGCTGTTGACATTTGTCCCACTTTCCAACATTAGGCTCGGGCACTTGAATGTTCTGACACTTTGAATGCTCATCCTTAAACCTTTAAAAACGTTGTGAGGTTTTCTGCCTCAAATATCTTCCCAGACAGTGCATTTCAGATTCCCCACCACACTCCGGGTTTAAAAAAAAAGTTTTTGTTTTTGTCAAATCCCCTCTATTCTTCCAGGCTTTCACTTGAAAATGATGCCCTTTGTTATTGAGCCTTCAACTAAGGGGAAGTACTTGTTGAACACTCTACCAATGTCTCCGGGCTTCATGAACAGATTGTCGTTTTGATCCTCATAGGGCCCTACTCTTCCCCTGGTTATTCTCTTCCCCCTGACATATTTGGAGAATATATTGGGATTCTCCCTAAGCATGCCATCTCTTTGCTCTCCTCACTGCTTCCTTAAGCTTCGCCATCCCCCAGTCAATGAGGGCATCGCCGGCGAGACAGCATTTATTGCCCATCCCTAATTGCTCAGAGAGCAGTTAAGAGTCAACCACATTGCTGTGGGTCTGGAGTCACATGTAGGCCCAGACCAAGTAAGAATGGCAGTTCCCATTTCCTTCCCTAAAGGACATGAGTGAACCAGATGAGGTTTTTCCCAACAATCAACAATGAATTCACAGTCATTGTTAAATTCTTAATTCCAGATATATTATTAAATTCAAATTCCACCATCTGCCATGCTCGGCCCAGCCAATGATGTCTGCATCCCAAGACTAAAAATATCCTCTTTCGGTCGCTCTGCCAATTCTCTGTCGCTGCTCTGTGTGATCTTGTTTAACAGACTGCGCACAAAGACAAGGAGTTCACACAACTGTGGAAAGCCAGCCAGTATCATTGCATTTATCCAAACGTACCCTACTTGGTCAAATAAAAACACACAAAAAAAATGGCATGCATTATCATTTCCGGTTACAGATTCCCTTTGTTCATTCACGGGATGAGAACGTCACTGGCCAGGCAGCATTTATTGCCGTATCCCTAATTGCCCAGAGAGCAGTTAAGAGTCAACCACATTGCTGTGGGTCTGGCGTTGCATGTAGGCCCAGACCAGGTAAGGATGGCAGTCCTTTCCCTAAAGGACATAAGTGAACCAGATGGGTTTTTTTTTTGACAATTGGCAATGGATTCACAGTCATCATTCGAT
Organism: Rhincodon typus; assembly: GCF_021869965.1. Lineage (NCBI taxonomy): Eukaryota > Metazoa > Chordata > Chondrichthyes > Orectolobiformes > Rhincodontidae > Rhincodon > Rhincodon typus. The sequence goes on along the minus strand of NC_063379.1, from coordinate 3,108,145 downwards.
TCTTAATTCCAGACATTTTGTTGAATGCAAATTCCGTGCTACCTCAGACCTCTGTTGTTTTCTTCCCTTCGTACGTACTTGGTTCATCTTTTCCTCACAGGTGTCACACTGTGGGACTTGGTTGAGCTTCAGAAGGACATTGACGTGCAGCTGAAACCCAGCACCAACTTTGCCGTCATTTCCTCAGACTCCACCGAAGACAAAGCATCCTCCTTAGATGTGGAAGCCTCCCTCAGGCCCAGCTTTCCCGGGGGGGGGGGGGGGGGTGGAGCGCTGGTGGAGGTGAGTGGCTCAGCCAAATATCTGAACAACAAGAAAACCTCGAGGTAGCAATCCCGGGTCACTCTGCACTACCGAGCTACCACCTGGTTTGAGGAGCTCACTATGAGCCAACTGGGGCCCCAGCACATTACCTACTATTCCATCTTCGAGCAGGGCTCAGACACTCATGTTGTCACGGGCGTGTTGTACGGAGCTCAGGCCTTCTTTGTGTTTGACCAGGATTGTTCCTCCACCGACAACGTGCAGGACATCCAGGGAAACCTAGAGGTAATGATCAGAAAGATCCCCACGTTCGACATCGACGGAATGGGCTCTGTTGACATGTCGGATGAGGACATGAGACGTGTGGAGAAATTCCACTGCACCTTTCAAGGAGACTTCTACCTCAATAAGAGCCCAGTGAACTACCAGGAGGCTGTTAAAGTTTACTCGATGCTGCCCAATCTGCTGGGTGATCACAGAGAGAACACTGCTCTCCATCCGGGCTGAGGGAAAAGGGGAAAGCAGCCTGGAGGAAAAGTTGGAGCAGAAAGGATGATCTCCGTTCAGGTACAGCTCACTGGATGCTTGGCTCAAGAAGAGGGAGAAGGAAGTCAACACAGTGAGGGTGATTCTGACCAGGCTGGAAGGACTGGAGATTGTGACCCAGAGCCAGTGGAACACAATCCTGGTGGATCCAATGCCCTACACCCCTCCGCACCAGGTGCCGAACGAATCAGGAGCGCTGGGGCCGAAATGCGTTTAAAAACGCGACAAAAAGTGTTTTTTTAAATAACTGAAGAGGGCGTGCCAATGCACACAAGCAATGCACATCAGGTACCACCACAGCACCACAAAATAAACAGCTGGGCTGAGAGGGGGTGTATGTGAACCACCCCGACCTTCAGTTATACAGGACTGCTGCATGAAACACCTTCTACCCAGATCTGCGAAAGAAAGAGGGAGGGCTTCCACGCAGAGAACAAAAAGTACATTTACGCGGCAACTCAATCCCAGGTTCAGTTGCAGAGCGCTGCGAAGTATTATGCCAATTATTTAACTAATTAATAAGCAGTAAACCTGCCAGTAGCTCTTGTGGCACAGTGAGTGTCCCTACCTCAGAGATAGATGGCCCAGCATCAACCCCACCTGCTCCAGAGGGACATCATAACATTTATAAAGAAAATGTCTAAACGAAAGAAGATCAGAAGTGATTCTAGTGCATGAGTGCTGCATTTACTATAACACTTTATCAACGGATCAACATCAGTATTGGGGTCCTGACGAACAAAAGGGAGCTTGACACTATTTGGTAGTGATGGGGAATGGACAACAGGGCCAGGGGTGGGACAGCAGCTGCGTTTGGGAATGAAAGCTGAATTGATTGACTGTTCCAATATTCCCTGCCAGGAAAGGAGCAACGGATTGATGCGTCCTAGATGAGCGATTTGGAAAACCGCTGCTTCAGTGGGATCAGTGGCTCAATGGATCAGCAGGCTCCAAATGAATGGCCACACTAATTGGTACTCAGCAATTATGGGCTGGAAACCACAGCATGTTTTCCCTGCCCAATTTCCCATGGTCGCGTACAACTCTGCAAGGGTGCAG
>NC_063379.1:3074743-3106176 GCF_021869965.1 Rhincodon typus | reverse complement strand
TGCTTGGCTTGCTGTGTTCATCCAGCTCTACACCTTGTTATTTGCAAGGATGCATCTAGGTTTTCCCCAAAATGCAATTTGTCATTAACATAATCTGACCGTCCATTGTAATGATTGGAAAAGGAATGATACCGCACCCCACAGTGTCTCTGTAAAATACACCAGAACAGAAAGCTCTTCCATTGAGCATGTTTCTCACACCCTGCATGTTTGTCACCACGAACAGATTTATGGTGGACAAATTTATGATTCACACCTTTTGAATTGGAGTCCCTTAAGATTTAACTCTGTAAAAGAAGTGATAACCAAATGAACTGTGATGAAGGGGCATCGCTTTGAAAGCTTGTGATTTCAAATTAACCTGTTGACTTCTGACCTTGCCCACCCTACTCTAACACCGGCACCTCCAAGTCTTGAGAAAGAACAACAGCCATTTGCTGAAGCATCTCCTGAGGATCGATATAAAATTGAAACTGACACTTTTTTTTTCCCACTGGAGCTCAGGAAGTTAAGGGGTAACCTTATTAGAGGTTTATAAAATCGTGAGGTGTATAGATAAAGTGAATGACATGATCTTTTCTCTATGGTGGGGAGTTCAAAGTGAAGGTCATATTTTTAAGGTGAGAGGAGAAAGATTTAAAAAGGACATGAGGGACGACTTAGTTTTAATGCAGAGAGTGGCTCATGTGTGGAATGAACTGCCAGCGGAAGTGGCGCATGCAGGTACAGTTACAACATTTTAAATATATGGTTAAGTTCATGAACAGAAAAGGTTTGGAGGGATATGGGCCAAGGGCAGGCAGATGCGATTAGTTTAGTTTAGGAACATAGTCGTCTTGGGCTGGCTGGACTGAAGGCTCTGTTTCCATACTGTTTCACACTGTGACTGTGAATAAGTCTCGACAAAGAGAGGGACCATATCTTGTGACAGCGGAGCATTATTTTGAGTTCCTCAACATCTTTCAGGTGTACTCTCCAGGTAATGCATCATGCACCTGTTCTGCTCAAGTTGCACCTTTCACCTTAGATGGACAGTGGAGCAGAGGTTATGTCATGGTCTAGTGATCCACAATCTCTGGCCCATAGTCAGCAGAAAGGTATTCAAATCCAAACCTAGGCAAATGGTGACATTTGAGGTTAACAAGATCTGCATCACCATTTCCTAATGCTTTCTCAGGTATTCTGTTGTGTGAAAACAGGTTGGAATAACACCTCCAGGTGTCTCTGTGTTTTCTGCACAATGGTCGGTTCCCATCCCAGCTAAGTTCACTATTTTTGCCTTCCAGCCAAAACGGGCTTTTTATTTACACCAGACCTGTTTTTCTTGCAATTTCCCACTTTACTTCCATCGCTCATTGCCATGTCTGATTAACCCCTAATAAAAGATATTTTTAAGCCCAATGCTACAATGTTCTGAACAAGTCAACAGTTGCTGTATCTTACAGTTATCTCACAAGCTTTCGCAATGTCTTAAGACAGTGAAACAATCTCTATGGAAGGCATTTCCTCTCTTTGTTCTTGGACCCATGAGCACAACACTCCAAGGACAATTAAAAGAATTCCACACGATTTGAGGAGAGTGTTGAGAATCAAAGTTAAGCGGACTTTTACTTTTGCACAAAAACAAAGTTACTGGAAAAGCTCAGCAGGTCTGGCAGCATCTGTGAAGGGAAAAACAGAGTTAATGTTTCGGGTCGTGTGACCCTTCCTCAGTTCTGAGCTTTTCCAGCAACTTTGTTTTTGCTCCTGATTTACAGCGTCCGCAGTTCTTTCGGAGTTTACTTTTGCAAATAGCCTGTTCAAGTGTCTGTGCTTTGGGGGCATTATCTTCGGCTGGGCCTTCCTGGTTTTTGTGTTGAAGAAAGAGAGCTATTTCTCCGAGCTCTATGACTCAGTCAGCAATGCCAGGAATGATAATGGTAAGTGTATCGCTGAGGGTGTGCGGGAGAGACAAGTGTGAAATGGAAAAGGACAGATTGTGGGGGGAGTTGGGTGTGGGAACATTGAGACAGAGGGTTTGAGGAGCTTTGAGGGAGTCTTGGGGTGAGGAATGGGAGAAGGTGAATCATGAATTAGGGACTGCAGGGATCTTGCATACTTGCTTCAGACATGGACGAGAAAACGATTAGCCTTGATGTTATGGACCAAACCAAACCCCCACAAAACATATCAAGGAGATAGTCTAGACCTTAGCTTTTATCTTACTTAAAGGCAAATTTTAGACATTTTACTCCAGATGTGATTCGATTGGTTAAACTGCTTAAGAAAAGCGCACTTTATTCTTATACCACAGTTGAAATACAAACAAAAAAAGCGCAATTTTAACTCGATCAAAATGCTTAACAAAATAATATATTGGTTAACTACTGCTTGTCACCTGTTATTATAAAGCAATATCCCGTAAACACACCCTTGGCAAAGACAAATTCGGCAAAACAGATTTCCCTCACTTGCAATCTCCTCCAGTCTAGGAGAAGGAACACCAACAGAATCGATCTAGTTGCCGAAAGAGAACTCAAGCTTTTCACAGCAGCAGAGAGAGAGAGAGAGAGCAGTATCTAGCAGCTTCAACTCCAAAAACCCCAACTTCACCAACTGAAAGTGAAAACAGGTCTGTGTGAGCCTGAGTCCACCTACTTAAGTATCTTCAGTCTACTTTCAGAAAAAAAATCCAAAAGCTATTTACTCTGCTTTCCATGGACTAGACACGTCACCATGACCTCTCTTCAAGAGAAACTGGACAGAACAAATGCCTTTTAAAGACACATCTCGTCCCATTTGACAATGACGAATCACACCAGCTGACCTTAGCTTTTCTTCGGCCGCTACACCCCCTCTATAAACATCATAGGGCTTACTGTTGAACAGATATCTAACTGGACTGAGAATGTAGCAAGAAAAAAGTTGTCCAGAGGCTACTCCTATCTTAACTCTCCAAAGCTGGTTCAAGACACCAGTCAGGATAGGCAAGCAATGATGTATTCTGTTGCTGATATAGTGTATTGATGATATATTCCAAGTGGAGACAACCGCCTAGTTGTATTATCAGTCGACCATTAATCTGCTATTAAGCAACCCAGGAAATGTTCTGGGCAATCAGGTTCAAATCCCACCAGGGCTGATGGTAGAATTTAAATTCAATAAACTCTGGGAATAAGAGTCTAATGTTGATGACTGTCACGAAAAAATCAATTAGTTCACTCATGTCCTTTAGGGAAGGAAATCTGTCAGCTTTACCCAATCTGACCTACATGTCACACCAGCTATGTTGCCTCTGGGCAGTTAGGGATGGGCAATAAACATTGACCTTGCCAGCAACATACACATCCTTTGAGTAAATTAAGAAGATACATATTATTAGCTGGATAAGTGCAGCTACGTCAACACTCTAAAACACAATCAGCAATTAGTGCAAACTCCTCTTTCTTGATCGGCATTCAAACCACTTCCTGGAACACTGACTGTGATTTTAATGAGAGATGAAGTGATGCTGCCTTCAAATCCAGAATCTGTTTCCCGATCACACTATGGACTGCAGTGTTACTGAGGCAGTTTGATACGACACCATATAGATGGATGAAATGGGATCAACCACAATGTGAAACAACTTGATTCCATGAAATGTAAGACTTCAAAGTTCAGAGCAGAGACACCACTGTTATAATGGGCAGTCACACCTTCATGGTTGCACCTAAGACCATAAGATGTGACAGCAGGAGTAGGCCATTCAGCCCGTAGCATCTGCTCTACTATTAAATGAGATTAGGGCTGATTCCGGCAATGAAGGGCTTGTCATATGAGGAGTGGTTGAGGACTCTGGTCTGTCCTCGATGGAGTTTAGAAGGATGAGGGGTATCTGATTATAATGTACAGAATACTGAGAGGCCTGCATAGAGTGGACGTGGAGAAGATGTTTCCATGAGTAGGAGAGTCGAGGACCCAAGGGCACAGCCTCAGAGTGAAGGAACGACCCTTGAAAACTGAGAAGAAAAGGTATTTCTTCAGCCTTGAATCTTGGCGCTCATTGCTGCCGGAACATGTGTTTAAGTCAGAGATAGCTGGGCTCTGGATTAGTAAGGGGACTGAGGGTTGTGGGGAGAAGGCAAGAGACTGGTGTTGAGAAACATACAAGCCATCACTGAATGATGGAGCAGACCTGATGGGCCGAAAGGTCTCATTCTGCTCCTCTATCTTACGGAGAGCGAAAGAGTGAAGGTTAGAGCGCAGAGTTTTAATTCTGCATTGGAGCGGGTGACATTTTGCTGGTGTGCGCTGCTGAGGACTTGTCTCTCTGTCTTTCTGAGGGAAAGATCTCAGCTCCATGTAAAACGTACGCTCTGCATATCGAGCAGGAGCACAGGGGATGTTTCTAGAGCAGCAATCCAGGAACACCAACTGAAAGGCAACAACATTTGGTTAAGTGTCAGGAATTAAACTCGGAAATCCATTGTTTGTGTTCTGAAAACAAACTCTAATATTAGCAACCATGAAAACGGAGAAATCAAATTGAGGTAAGAAGACGTTGGGTCATCAACGTATTTTTGGAAAACTAGTTTGCAATATACAACCTGACTTGTGGTTCATAAGTGATTGCTAGGACCTGGTTAATTTAAGAAAAACGAAAGAAATGCGGATGCTGTAAATCAGGAACAAAAACAGAAATTGCTGGAAAAGCTCAGCAGGCCTTGCAGCATCTGTGAAGAAAAAAAAAATCAGAGTTAACGTTTCGGGTCCGGTGACCCTTCCTCAGAACTGGGACCCGAAACGTTAACTCTGACTTTTTCTTCACAGATGCTACCAGACCTGCTGAGCTTTTCCAGCAACTTCTGTTTTTTTTGATAGGATACGATTTTCAGTCTTGATTCATTTTCCCCCTAAATGTAATCCTTATATTCCAACCTCATTTTTAAGGAAAAATAAAATCACCCTTTTCAGAAAGCCTGAAGTGTACAATTGGCAGAGCACGAGCACACTTTAGTGAGTTTTATTTGGAAGGTCACACTGCTAAATAAAACCAGCTCATTACCACCACCTTTCTGAGGATAATATGTGCAAGTTTTGGCAGTTCAGCACATGTTATATAGCTACAATTTACTCATCCGTCTTTCTGTTTTTGTCCCTCAGTAAACAGACTGGCAAATGCCGTTTTGCCTTCACACAAATCAGCAGCTTTTTCTGTTCCCGGTGGAATGGGCTGATTATGGATCGATATAAACACAAAGGGAAACCACCAGCTGGTGCCTCAGGTAATTCGAGGATCACCGCACAGTTCTGTTCCCTGTGTTCGATCACCCAGTTCCTAATGCACAAATCCAGAAGGAGATTTATAGAATCATACAGCGCACTCCGATCACTCCCACTCCCGGGTAATCCAGGATTAAACACTCCGATCGGTCCCAGGTAATCCCAGTTTAAACACGCGGATCAATCCCAGTCCCAGGTAATCCCGGATAACCCAGTTTAAACATTCCGATAACTCCCAGTCCCAGGTAATCCCAGTTTAAACATGCGGATCATTCCCAGTCCCAGGTAATCCCAGTTTAAACACGCGGATCAATCCCAGTCCCAGGTAATCCCGGATATAACCCAGTTTAAACATTCCGATGACTCCCAGTCCCAGGTAATCCAGGATTAAAGACTCCAATCACTCCCATTCCTCGGTAATCCCGGTTTGATGATTCCCACTGCTGGGTAATTCCGGTTTAAACACCCGATCACTCCCAGTCTCTGGTAATCCCGTTTTCAACACTTTGATAATTCCCACTCCCGGGCAGTCCTAGTTTAAACACTCCGATCACTCCCAATCCTGGGTAATTTCTCAAAACAAAATTTAAATTCGAGTTCAGTCAGTTTGACACGACAGGTCATGTTTCAAAGGACTGCACCAGCCTGGGTTTAATGATCACTGTCGCTGTGATATTACAGTGACACCAGATTTCTAATAACATGGAGATGGCTCAGTATCAGATGTACGCTAGTGGCCTCGTCTTATAGATAACGTGTACTTGTTGCGGGAGGGGGGTGGCGGCCTCTTTCTTTGTGGGACACCGTGAAGTTTGATTTGATATTCTCTTCAATCTCTCTCCCCTTGTCTCCTGCAAGTTTCCTTCCAGCCATTCTATGGACTGGTGCGAGCTCTCTCGGCTGTTGTCTCTCTGCTTCAGTAGCCTTGCTTCACTTTGATCTAAGGAGCCCTTGCAAGGTGACCGAATGCCATCAGGTAGCGATGAGCCAATTCTCTCAATGATTAGAAGCCCAGAGATCCTGCTGCCAATGAAGAGGCAAACATAATTAATTTGTATGACAGAGAGCATATCACCCACCTCCTGTGGTTCTGCACGTAGACAGACTTGTTGATCTTTAAGTGGCCCTATTGTCTCCCTAATTACTTAATGTAGAATCCCTTTGGATTCTCCTTAACACTATTTGCCAAAGCTATCTCATGTCCCCTTTGTGCCCTCCTGATTTCCCTCTTAAATTTACTCCTACATCTCTCTAGGGATTCATTTGAGCCCGACTGTCCCGAATTTTCTTGACCAGGGCCTCAGGATCAGCTGGGACTTTGTCCCCTGGAGCATCAGAGGCTGTGGGATGACCTAAAAGGGGTCTATAAAATCATCACGGGCATGGATAAGGTGAATAGCCAAAGTCTTTTCCCCAGGGTTGGGGAGTCCAGAACGAGAGGGCATAGGTTCAAGGTGAGAGGGGAAGGATTTAAAAGGGACCTGAGGGTGGTGTGTGTGTGGAATGAGCTGCCAGAGGAAGTGGTGGAGGCTGGTACAATTTCAACACTTAAAAGGCATCTGGATGGGTACATGAATAGGAAGGGCTTGCAGGGATATGAGCCAAACACCGGCAAATGGGACCAGTTCAGTTTGGGATACCTAGTCAGCATGGATGAGTTGGACTGAAGAGTCTGTTTCCACGCTGTACGACTCGATGACTCGAGAAAGAGCATGAGAGACAGAGAGAAACTCTGACACAGGCAGGTCGAAACACAGAAAGGCAGCCCTTGAGTCGAATTTGTGTTGCCTGTCTCATTCGGCTGGTTTCAAAGATTTAATGGTTTCATGTTTTATTCATGACTTTTCACAATCTCAAATCGATTGCCCACTTGAAGGAGATACAAACACGAGGATGCACGGTTAAGTTTACAAGTATAATCTGTTTTTTGTGTCTGTGTGTGTGATAATACACGACTAGCAGGACTGTGCAGTTCCTTGATGGAAGACTCCACGCTTTCGAAATCTGTTTCACATAGGACTGTGACATTGCAGTAACACCACACTTGATTTCTCACAGGCTTCCCCCAGACGTGATCAATAAATTATTGCAGTGACAGCAAACTGATCAATCCGAACAGACTGCCCATTTCTTTCAGCTTTCCTGCTCCTGTGATGCTGCCTGGCCTGCTGTGCTCCTCCAGCTCCACGCTTGTGTTATCTCAATTTGAACTGACTGATGGCTCAATCTAAGAATGTAACAATGAGCTAAAGATGCACACGTGAGTGGTCGGTCCAAAGAGAAAAATGCAACATATAATTGACATGTTCACCATTGTCTGAAAGACTATTGAGTTTGTCTCGATTATCAGGAAGAGCAAAATGCCCCAAGCCAGGGCAATAATGTTGCAAACCCAATACGTTTATGGTGGGGGTGTGTTGGAAAATATACTTCATGCCCCATGATAATGAAATCTGTCTATCTCAATGACAAGGGATAACAAGGGACATGAACCTAATTTGCTCTCATTATCACCCCCTCCAGATGCTCTCTGATCTGCCAGGCATTCCAGAATTTTCCAGAGATGGTAGGAACTGCCGATGCTGGAGTCTGAGATAATTTTCCATTTCTTTTCCTTATTCCTTTTTAGTTATTCGCTTTGTATCATTTTCAGCTTTAATGTTTTGTCTGTGCCGTGAGACAAAAAAAAACAGATTATGCTTGTAAGCGTGCATCCTCGTGGTTGTAGCAATTGGGCAATCGAGGCTTCTCTTTGAGATCATGAAAAGTCATGAACAAAACATGAAAGTTTCAAATTTGTTACTGCATCTCTCCCAATTGTTAAAAACCTGCTCTGTTATCAGTGACATCTCTCGGCTTGTTCGAGTTTGAGAAGAGGCAGGATCACATCAAAATTAATTATTATTCACTTATGGGGCATGGGCTGTACTGGCTGGGCCAGCATTTCTTGCCCATCCCTAGTTGCCCTTGAGAAGGTGGGGGTGAGCTGCCTTCTTGAACCGCTGCAGTCCATGTACTGTAGGTAGACCCAGAGTGCCCTTAGGGAGGGAATTCCAGGCTTTTGTCCCAGCGATATTGAAGGAAGGCTGATATATTTGTTTGATTGATTTATTGTCACAGGCACCAAAATACACTGAAAAGCTTTGTGTGCGAGCGGTACAGGCAGATCACAGCAAGCAAAGAATGTACAGATCAAAAAGACTTAAAGGCATACAGGTTACATTGCAGGTTCCATTATTTGAGGTTAGAGTCCATTCAATAGTCTGATAACGGCTGGAAAGAAGCTGTTCCTGAACCTGCTGGTGCGTGTGTTCAGGCTTCTGTATCTTCTGCCTGATGGAAGTGGTTGTAGGAGATCATCACTGGGGTGTGATGGGTCTTTGTTGTTGGTTGCCTTTCCGCGGCAGTGAGCCATACAAATGGAGTCCGTGGATGGGAGGTTGGCTTCCATGATGGTCTGGGCTGTGCACACCACCTTCTGAAGTTTCTTACGGTCCTGGGCAGAGCAGTTGCCATGCACCCAGACAGTATGCTTTTAGCGGTGCATCTGTAAAGACATGCCAAATTTTCTGAGCCACCTGAGGAAGAAGAGGCGTTGTTGTGCCTTCTTGACTGTCGCATCTACGTGGGAAATCCAGGACAGGTCATTGGTTATGGTCACTCCAAGGAACTTGATGCTGTTCATTCTCTCAACCTCAGTTGTTCTGCTCCTTTCTTTCTGAAGTCGATAAACAGTTCTAAGTCAGGATGGGGAGTGGCTTGGAGGGGAGCTTGCAGGGAGTGGGGGTCCCATGTATATGCTGCCCTTGTCCTTCGAGATGGAAATGGTCGGGGGTTTGGAAGGTGCTGCCTGAGGATCTTTGGTGAATTTCTGCAGTGCATCTTGTAGATGGTACACACTGCTGCGGCTGAGCGTCGGTGGGGGAGGGAGTGGGATGTTTGTGGATGTGGTGCCAATCAAGCGGGGGCGGGGGAAGCTGCTTTGTCCTGGATGGTGTCGAGCTTCTTGAGTGCTTTTGGAGCTGCACCCATCCAGGAAAGTGGGGAGCATTCTATCGCACTCTTACCTTGTGCCTAGTGGACAGGCTTACAGTCACAGTATTGAGATTTTGCAACCAGAAATGGAATTTCATTTTGGCAAAGATCTGTAGCTCGGGTTGTGGATGAGGTCGTTGACTTGCCGAGCTGGCTTGCTTTTGTTCAGACGTTTCATCACCATGCTAGGTGATATCTTTAGTGGAGCTCCGATGAAGCGATGTTATTCTACTCCACTTGGAATTTATACTGTCCGATCCGTTACGGTGAGCAGTGTCGTTTCCGGAACAAGTAACCATAGTAGCCCAAGCCAAACATAGACACCCATGGGAATTCCTAGAGGCATGGTTCTCCACCCATACTTAACTCAACAAACATATGGAATTGGACTTCATATACAAACCCATACAGATCAAAACCAGAAATGACACTACTCACGACAACAGACCAGAGAGTATAAATTCCAAGTGGAGTAGAATATCATCGCTTCACCGGAGGCTCCACTGATGATGTGACCTAGCATGGTGACAAAATGTCTGAACAAAAACAAGCCAGCTCGGCGACCAAGTCAATAACCTCATGGAATTTCATCCCACAGATCACTGCTGAAGACAATTCCACCAATCGTAAAAAGGGAATCGCTCAAACTGGACAGAAGTGTACAGACGTAAATGTTGGGGATCAAGACTGGGATGAGAAGAGATCTAAAGAGATGTGAGATCGAGAGATGAGAAAGTGCTGCTATAGAAACACAGAGAGGGAGGGAAGGGGGTGATTGAAGAGGGAGGGAAGGGGGTGATTGAAGAGAAAGGGAGAGAGGCAGCACTAGAGCGGGGCCATGGAATGGGGAGAGTTGTGTGAAAGGCCAGGAAATGGGAAACGCGATGGAATGAGAGGACAGAAGAGAGAATGAAGCGGAAGCAGAGACAGAGGAAATGAATGGTCGCCGGAAGAGGCAAATGGAAATCAGGGAAGAAAGGTGAATCAGAGAGAATGACAGACGTAGGAGAGAGGGAAAAAGAAGAATGAAAGACAATCTGAAGGAATGGGGAAACGGGGAGATGGGCTGCAGGGAGATTTGTGAAGGAGGGAGAACGAGGAAAAGGGAGAATAGTTGGATGAAACAACGAGGTAAGGGAGAGAAACAGAAATGAAAGTGGAAGGAGAGCACGGAGGGAGATTGGTATGGGGTGACCCTCTGACTTAAAAAAAAAATTTCCTTCAAAATAGATAACACTGTTTATTAATCACGAAATGACTCAATTTTCTGAACAAACTATTACAGAATAGTTCAACTCATGACATCATCAGAATCGGAGGGCTTTCTCATTGATACTTTTAAATAAATGATTGGCTTGGCTTAGATTTAATTCTGTGCTTGATCTCAGGTCCAAACCTCACATCCCCCTCCCCCTGAGCGTCATAACCCACACCGTGTGCAGTTTCACCCCTCCAGATCCTCACCTTGTACACCTGCCACCCTGCACATCCCAACTGTGTGGGCTCTCGATGCCCCCCTCCTACACATCCAAACTGCAGCACTGTGCCTGCACAGCCTTGGCCTATGCACTCACACATTCTTCCCTCCCACCCTCGAGCAGCACAAATCCACCTGATGTACACTGATCCTGCACACATCTTTATATTCGCATGCTGCAACATGAACACCCAAAGCCATTCCGTCCCCACCCATCCTGCTTGCTCACGCCTCATTGATCGTGCCCCCTGACCCTCGCCACCCCAGGGCACCAGTTTTCCCAGTGCGACCCTGCTGGCACATTTCCTGAGCTGAAACACACACCATGCATGAGGTGTTCGGTTTATCTCTGCGCACGGCAACACCAAGAGTGCGGCTCTAATTCCTGGACCAGCTGAGCTCCCCAGGACGGTCCCACCTTTTCACCCTCTCCCCTCGGCTGAGGGATGGGGATCCTCAGGTTAAACCGCCACCAGATATCTCTCTCTCTCTCTAACCGGAGAGCGGAGCTCTGAGATGATGGTGACGTTATTTACTTTATCATACACATTTCCGAGACAGACATTCGCACTGTACACATACTGAAAAAAAAAAATCTCCAGACTGCATACAGTCAAGCTGCATGGGCATACGCCGTATATATTCAAACCCCGCACACAGATACACATAGACTCTCACATGCAGTGAGTCTCACATCGATGATTGGGAAGCTATTGGAGAGAACTGTTAGGGATAGAATTGAAACGCATTTAGAAACGTATGGTCTAATTAGGGACAGTCAACATGGCTTTGTGCAGGGCAGGTCATGTCTCACTAACTTGATTGAAGTTTTCGAGGAGCTGACAAAGGTGATGGATGAAGGTAGAGTAGTGGATGTTGTCTACATGGACATCATTGAGGTACAGAGGCTGTTAAGGTTCAAGTCCACACACACGCACACACACACATAGACACACACACACTCTCACATACATACACACATCCACTGAAATTGACATACACACATACACATACTCTCATACATATACACACTCATACACACACGCACACGCAAACACAAACTGATCATCAGCTCAGACATCTGTGTCCTTCGTCAGCTCAACTCCCTGTATCTTGACCCCAGCTTTGGGACTCTTAATGGTGCCTCTTTGTTGAAGTTCCTTTCGCCAGTGCAGGTACAGGTTTAAGGGATGTATGGAGGTTAGGATTACTAGGATGATGAATCCAATGTTCATCTGCGTCAAAATGGAAAGAAAAGTTAACAACAATGAAAATATCACCGCAAATTCAATCTTGACCTTCCTTTCATGAAACAGTTGAGCTCCAGAGTTGGAGATCACCATCTTTTCCGTGTATCTGTGCTGCAGTTTCCAAGAGGAAATCCAGTTTTTCCCAGTCACTGCCAGGTTTTGCTTTCTATCATTTCAAACCATTTCGCTTTCAATTGGTATGGCATGGTCGCTCAGTGGTTAGCTCTGCTGCCTCACAGCACCATGGACCCATGTTCAATTCCACCCTCAGGTGACTGCCTGTGTGGAGTTTGCACATTCTCACTGTGTGGCTTTCTTCCGGGTGCCCCGGTTTCCTCCCACAGTCCAAAGATGTGCCGGTTAGGGTGGATTGGCCACGCTAAATTGTCCCATAGTGTGCATTGCTGTGCAGGCTAGGCGGGTTAACCATGAGAAATGGCTTATGCAAATAGGGTGGAAGGGGTGAGTCTGGTTGGGATGCTCTTTGGAGGGTTGGTGTTGACTTGATGGGCCGAATGGCATCTTCCTGCACTGTAAGGATTCTGTGATTCAATCTAAGATGCTATTGGAACGGTATCCCTTATTAGTTTAAATAATGCATTTAGGAAGGCAATGTGCCACTTCTTGTCTAAACTCTCCCTTATGTTTGTTTCATTGGTTAATCATATTTAACCTGTCTTCCCTGAAAGTTATTGAGGTCTACAACACAGATGAAGCCTCTTCAGCCCATCATGTCTGTGCTGGTCAAAAACAACCACCTAACTATTCCAATCCCATTTCCCAGCATTTGGCCCATAGCCTTATCTGTCTCTGCATTGCAAGTACATGTCTAAATACCTTTTCAATGTGATGAGTCTTTTGGCCTCTACCACCCTGAACTGGCAGTAAGTTCCAGATTCCCAGCCTCTGGTTGAAAAAGATTTCCTCACATCCCCTTTAAACCTCCTGCCCCTTTACCTTCAATCCGTACCCCCAATTACTGATCCTCCCCATCAAAGGGAAACATTTTTACCCAATCTTTGCCCCTCATCATTTTATACATTTCAGTCATGTCCCCTCGCCATGTCCTCTGCTCTGTGGAAAACACCCTCAGTCTGTCCAATCTCTCTTCATAACTGAGACTCTCCAGCCCAGGTAACATGCTGGTAAATTTCTTGTTAACAGTACTGTTGACAAATTGTATCTGTTCCTGTTTATTGTCGGTGTATAATCTCATGATGATCTCAGTGAAAACAGAGATAACACAGTGTGAAGCTGGAGGAACATAGTAGACCAGGTAGCATCAGAGGAGCAGGAAAGGTGATGTTTTGGGTCTTCTGGTGAAGGGTCCTGACCTGAAATGTTGACTTTCCTGCTCCTCTGATGCTGCCTGGCCTGCTGTGTTCCTCCAGCTCCACACTGTGCTATTTCTGACTCCAGCATCCGTAGTTCTTACTATCTCTGAATGATTTCAGTGAAGTCTCCTCTGAAAGCTACTTGCCTTACAGAAAACTACTTTATATCTCCTGCCTGACCCGCATTGAAATCCCTCACTCAGGAAAATTTTGTAAATCTTTGCAGTTTCCTTTGTGTAACAATCACAATCTTCCTAAATTAAACGCAAAATACAAGCCCCCTGTCATAAATGAGTTGTTTACATTGAGCATAACTGCTCTCTTACAATTCAGTGTCTCCAATATTATATTCAATATAGTGTAGAGCTGGAGGAACACAGCAGATCAGGCAGCATCAGAGGAGCAGGGAAGTTGACATTTTGGGTCTCCTGGTGAATGGTCCCGACCCGTAATGCTCCTTTCATGCTGCCTGACCTGCTGTGTTCCTCCAGCTCCACACAGTATTGACTCTGACTCCAGCATTTGCAGTTCTTGCTATCTCCAATATTATATCCTGGGATTCCTATATGAGTCAGAGACAGATGATAAGGGGGGTGTGAATTCAGCTACATATCTGTCTTCACTTTTAGAAACTGGAAGTGACTTCTTGTCTGATCGTATTCTGAAATAGCAGCATCAGGAATACTCTGCTCATTCCCTTTTTTGCCTTGTTCATCCCTTCATTTCCCTCTCTCCATTTCTCACTTTTTCTCCTCTTTCTCTCTTTAGGGATCCCCCCTCTCCTTCTCTCTATCCACTCTCTCGTTTCTCACTGTCTTTCTCACTCCCCTTTCCCTCTTTCCCCCTTTCACTTAGTTCATTTCCCAACCCCTACCTCCTTTCACCTCTCTCTCACTTCTCTCTTTCTTTGCCTTCACTCTCTCAATCACTCATATACACCGATTCCCATCTCCCTCTCCCAATGCTCGCCTCTCTCTCCTCCCCCACGTTCTTCGCTCTCTCTCTCTCTCTCACACACACAGACACAAATACACACATGCACACACACACCCTCTCTATTTCTTTAAGAATCTCTAATTCCACTCTTTGTCTTTTCTTCTGTTCCACCTCCCTTCCTCTCTTTCTTCGTCCTGTGTCTCCCTGCACTCTCTGTCTGTTCCCCACCCTCTGTGACACTCTTCCTGCTACCTCACTCCAATATTACTGCTTCCGAACATGCCTCATATTTGACCCTTGACCTTTTTTTTAGTAATATTCACAGGGACATCTGAACATCCTGATTTGTGACACACACTCACAAAGAGAGGGTCATTATTCAAGGGTCCTTGGATCAGTGCGAAGCAAGGGTACTGAAGCAGCGAAATAAATGCTGAGAGAGTCTGTCCCACACCATAGATCTTCCCAAAATGACAGGAAGGGTACCTGGAGGGAGCAAGAAAGAACAGGAATTAAGGAAAAGAAGCAGAGAATGACAATGAGCAAGATGTTCGGTAACAGACCAATCAGCACACTATTGAATCATAGAGACTTGCAGCACCATTAGCTAACTATTCTAATCCCATTTCCCAACACTTGGCCCATAGCCTTGTATGCATTGGCATTGCTGATGTGCATCTAAATACTTCCTCAATGTGATGAGGGTTTCTACCTCTGCCAACCCTACAGGCAGTGAGTTCCAGATTCCCATCACCCTCTGAATGAAAGAAATTTCCCCATATCCCCTCTAAACCTCCTGCCCCTTATCTTAAATCTATGCCCCTGATCATTGATCCCTCTATCAATGGAAAGATTTCTTCCAGTCTACGCCCCTCATGATTTTATACATTTCATTCCTGCACTCTGCCCCCGCCAAGTCTCTTCTGCTCTAAGGAATACAATCCCAGTCTGTCCAGTCTCTCTTCATAATGGAAACCATCCAGCCCAGGTAACATTTTGGTAAATCTCCCCTCTCCACTGCTATCGGGACCAGATACATTCACTTTATTATAGGTTCCATGCAAACTACCATCCACATGTTTTCAACTTATCCAGTCAATAAAGCATTTACATTCTGATATGTTTATCAGGCATCCGTAAATGCATTTGCACAACACCCTGAAAACCTTTGTTTCATAATGAGTTTTACGATCATACCCCTCTCTGGTTAAAAACTTTGCTTTATACGTTG
Source organism: Rhincodon typus (assembly GCF_021869965.1). Classification (NCBI taxonomy): domain Eukaryota; kingdom Metazoa; phylum Chordata; class Chondrichthyes; order Orectolobiformes; family Rhincodontidae; genus Rhincodon; species Rhincodon typus. The sequence continues at coordinate 3,090,669 of NC_063379.1, read as the reverse complement.
ATCAAGTATTCAAAGGATTCTAGTTTCAAACATCTTTTCAAGTAGAGGCTTCTTGCGTACATTAGAATGGTGAGGTTCTAAACAACTGACTCACCTCTGAAATCCAGAGCAGCTAAAAAGTAAACACTCAAGCTCAGAATCTAAGTTTTTGTTTTTATTCATTCACAGGATGAGGGCATCGCTGGCCAGACAGCATTTATTGCCCATCCCTAATTGCCTAGAGCGCAGTTAAGAGTCAACCACATTACTGTGGATTTGGAGTCATGTAGGACAGACCAGGTAAGGGTGGCACTTTCCTTCCCTAAAGGACATTAATGAACCAGATGGGATTTTCCAACAGTAGACAATGAATTCACGATCATCATTAGATTCTTAATTCCAGATATTTATTGAATTCAAATTCCACCATCTCTGCGTCCCCAGAGCATTATCTGGGTCTCTGGAATAACAGTCCAGTGATAATACGACTAGGCCATTGCCTCTCCTTGCAAACAATGGCAAAGATTTCAGATAACAAGGTGTAGAGCTGGATGAACACAGCAGGCCAGGCAGCATCAGAGGAGCAGGGAAGCTGACTTTTCAGGTCTGGACCCTTCTTCAGAAATTTCCAGACCCAAAACGTCAGCTTTCCTGCTCCTCTGATGCTGCCTGGCCTGCTCTGTTCATCCAACTCTGCACCGTATTATCTCAGACTCCAGCATCAGCAGTTCCTACTATCTCTGGAAAAGATCTCAAATTGTTTGGTTTTTGAAGTGTTGCGGGAGGCAACTTGGGATGAGAATATTGCCACTTAGACAGCCTTTGCTGTCCCTCCATAATTGAACTTGAGTTGAGTGTCTTGCGAACACATTGTTCAGGATCCACAGTGACATTGACACCAAGTAAGAACGGGATGGCTTCCTTCTGGAAAAAGGGTTTGTCCTTGTTTCCACAACACCCGATGATAGATGTCAGTGTCACTATCACTGAGACCACCTTTCAACGTCAATTTCATCAAAACCGCTTCACGTGCCTTCGTGGTGTGTGGGCATCAGTTGGCTGGTACAACATTTGTTGCCAGTCGCTCATTGCTTTTAATCCATGATAGCCCTCATGGCGGGGTAAAGGTCACCTGCCATAGTCTTATCCAATCATAAGACTGCTCTCTCATTAGAGAGAGGTGGTAGTTTAACCTGAGGGTCACCGCACCTCAGGTGGATGGACAAGTTGAGAAGGAGAGACCTTAATGTTAACCTCAGGCCGTGCGGGGAATTGAACCCACAATGTTGGCTCCACCCTGCACTGCATTGCAAACCAGCCATGATACACCCACGATACTATGAGGAAGGTAGGTCCAGGATTTTGACCTAGCGGCAGTGAAGGTAATTCCAAATGTGGAACTTACAGGTGGTATTCCGATGCATCTGCTGATCATTTTCATCTAGCTGAAAGAGTTGACTGGTTTGGAATGTGTTGGCGAAGGAGCTGAAGAAGTGCACATTAAGGTGCTGCTACTGTACACTGTTGAATGTGCTGGACAGGGCACAAGTCACGCTCCCTACCGCCTCCTGAGTGGTGCCAAACTTCCTGAGTGTTGGTGGAGTGGCAGAGAAGTGGAGAAAATCGGCTAATCAGCTGACATTACCGCCACACCATCTTCAATGCATCACTCAGACTTACCCGGCTGGCACTTGGCCTTGTTTTACTCATTCATTGGACACGGGCGTTGCTGGCCAACCATTTGTTGCCTGTCCCTAGTTGCCCTTGAGAATGTGATGGTGAGCTGCCGCTGCAGTTCATTTGGTGCAGGTTGAGCAATTGATACAAACGAGGGGTTTGCTGGCCCAATTCAGAGGGACAGTGGAGAGCCAATCAACTGTAGATTGTTGTGGGGATACGTGGAGGCCAGACCAGGTAAGGAAGGCAGATTTCCTTCCCTGAAGGACATTACTCAGCCAGATGGCTTTTTTCTCCCGACATTGGGCAATGATTTTATGGTCATCAGTAAATTCTTAATTCCAGATTTATATTTATTGACTTCAAATTCCACCATTTGCCAATGCAGGATTGGAACCTGGGCACCCCAGAACATTGCTTGAGCTTCTGGATCAGTAGTCTGATGGTAATACCACTAAGCCATTGCCTCCCCATTCCTAAGCATGTAGAAAGGTCTCCCACCAGGTGACAGAGACTAGACTTACACAATGCTGATGAAGGTTGCATCTCCCCCGTACAGGAAGGAATGGTTGATGACTTGTAAGATAAAAGACAAGTACTGAACCTCCAGGACAGGAATAGTTGCCGATATCGAGAACAGGACACACTGGGTGATGGTGATAATGATAGAAACCACAGCTGACCTCATGCCAGCCAATCGCTTTGAAACAACTGGATCTGACAAAGAACGAGAGCAAGTCTGGTTAGAAAGAAAGACTTATAATCACAGTTGAAACTAGGACGGACTTGAGTTATGCAGGTTGTGGGGGGGGTGGTGGTGGTGGGGGTGGGCGCTATTGGCGTCAATGACTAAGATGCATGAAAAATGCCAAAAAAATGATCAAATTAAGATCCTGCAAACACTGCCATTTGTGGAAGAGTTCCAAACCTCTACCAGCCATTGTGTATAGAAGGGTTTCCTAACATCTCTCCTGAAAATCTAACCCTAATTCTCAGACTATGTCCCCTAGTTCTAGATCTCCAGCTAGTGGAACTAGTTTATCTACTCTGTTGATATCTTCAAACTTGAGTCGATCACCCCGAAACTTCTAAGTCCTCGAGAAAGCAGGTATAATTTGTGTCATCTCTTTTCATCCCTAAAGTCCAGGTTTTACTCTTATAAAACTACGTTGTACTCCCTCCAAGGACAATGCATCCTTCCTGAGGTGTAATGCCCAGATCTGCTCACAGTATACAAGTAGGGTCTAACCAGGATTTTGTGTAACTGCAGCATAACTTCTGTCTCCTTGTACTCCAGTCCTCTGGGCATAAAGGCCAGAGAGAGAGAGAGAGAGAGAGAGAGAGGAGAATTGAAGTAAATCTTCAAAATGAACAGACAGAACAGGCAGTATGAGAAAGGATCTGATTCAAAAGGAGGTTGATATTTCAGAAACGTCCCCCCCACTGAAATTTTGCGAGAGATGAGGGGCGGCACGGTGGCTCAGTGGTTAGCACTACAGCCTCACAGTGACAGGGATCTGGGCTCGATTCCCCCTTGGGCGACCGTCTGTGTGGAGTTTGCACATTCCCCCCGTGTCTGCGTGGGTTTCCTCCAGGTGCTCCGGTTTCCTCCCACAGTCCAAAGATGAGCACACTAGGTGGATTGGCCATGCTAATTTGCCCATAGTGTTTAGGGATGTATAGATTAGCTGGGTTATGGGGGGGATGGGTCTGGGTGGGATGCTCCGAGGGTCGGTGTGGACTTGTTGGGCTGAAGGGCCTGTTTCCGCAATGTAGGGATTCTATGATCTATGATGAGTACTTATGTGTGCTTACCTAAAACTGCCTGTAAGGCTGTGCACTTTAGAAGGAAGAACAGAGGCGTAAACTGTTTTCTAAAGGGGAAAGGCTTTGGAAATCTGAAGCTGAAAGGGACTTGTCAGTCCAAGATCAGGATTCCTTTTGGGTTAACATGCAGTTGGCACTTGGGAAGGCAAATGCGAAGTTAACATTCACTTCAAGAGGGCCAGAATGCAAGACTATGGATGTACTGCTGAGGATGTATAAGATCAAACTGTTTTCAAAATATTCTAAGCAGTTTTGGGCCTCGTATCTAAGAAAGGATGTACTGGCCTTGGAGAGGGTCCAGAGGAGGTTCACAAGAATGATACTGGGGCTGAAGGATTTATCATGTGGGAAGCAGTTGAGGACTCTAGGTCTGTACTCGATGGAGTTTAGAAGGATGAGGGGGTATCTAATTGAAATTTACAGAATGCTGAGGGCTCTGAATAGAGTGAACATGGAGAAAATGTTTCCACCAGTAGGAGAGGCTAGGACCTTAGGGCACAGCCCTAAGTGAGTGAAGGGACTACCCTTTAGAACCCAGATGAGGAGGAATTTCTTCAGCCAGAGGGTGGTGAATCTGTGAAACTCATTGTCGCAGAAAGGCTGTGGAGACCAAGTCATTGAGTGTATTTAAGGCAGGGATTGTTAGGTTCTTGATTAGTAAGGGGATCGAGGGTTACAGGGAGAAGACAGGAGACTGGGTTGAGAAACACATCGGCCATGATTGAATGGCAGAGCAGGCTCGAGGGGCTGAATGGCTTAATTCTGCTCCTATATCTTAGAACATAGAACATAGAACAGTACAGTACAGGCCCTTCGGCCCACGATGTTGTGCCGAACTTTTACCTGAAACCTAAGGTCTATCTAACCTCCACCGCTACATTATACTATCATCCATATGCCTATCTAATAGCCGCTTAAATGCTCCTAATGAGGCCGACTCCACTACCCTCTCTGGCAACGCATTCCACGCCCCTACCACTTTCTGAGTAAAGAACCTACCTCTGATGTCTCCCCGATATCTACCTCCCTTCACTTTAAAACTATGCCCCCCCATAAAAGCTACCTCCACCCAAGGAAAAAGTCTCTGGCTGTCTACTCTATCTATACCTCTGATCATTTTGTACACCTCTATCAAGTCACCTCTCATCCTTCGTCGTTCTAAAGAGAAAAGCCCTAGCTCTCTCAACCTTTCCTCGTAAGACCTTCCCTCCATTCCAGGCAACATCCTGGTAAATCTCCTCTGCACCTTTTCCAATGCTTCCACATCTTTCCTGTAATGAGGCGACCAGAACTGGACACAATACTCCAGATGCGGCCGAACCAGGCTTTTGTATAGGTGGAGCATAACTTCACGGCTCTTGAACTCAATCCCTCTATTAATGAAAGCTAACACACCATACGCCTTCTTAACAACTCTATCCACCTCGGTGGCAGCTTTCAGGGAACTGTGAACATGAACCCCAAGATCCCTCTGCTCCTCCACACCGCCAAGAATCTTTCCGTTGCGTAAAGAATCTTTTCTTACAGAGACAGAGGAGGGACTGAGTGGACAGAAGCAGTTTAGTGAGCTGAGGCAGGGATCTCAGTGATCACCGCACCTCCATCTCTCAAATCTCCCTGAGTTTCCTGTTGCCTGCCACTTCAACACACCACTGTGTTCTCTGGCCAACATCTCTGTCTCGGGCTCGCTGCAGTGCTCCAGTGAAGCTCAGTGCAAAAGCAGCAGCTCATTTTCCGCCTGGTGACTCTGCAGCCCTCAGGACTCAATATCAACTTCAATAATGTCCTATCCCCACACCCCAGGTCCTGTCATGCCATGGGCTAGCTTTAATACAGGCAGCCCATTATCGCTCATTCATAGCCCACATTGCCATCTACCTAAACCTCAATTCTTCCCTGGCTTACTATCTTCAATCTATTTTCTGCTGTTCTCTCTCTCTCTGGGCTCCATGTCCATCCATCCATGCTTTCCTCAACCCCCTCCCATTATCAGCGTAAAGACCACCTTTTCCGATCCGCTATCAGATCTGAAGAAGTTTCGCTGGTCTCGAAATGTTTGCTCTGCTTTCTCTCTACAGGCGCTGAGCTTGTCTAGCTCTCTCTGTCTTTGAGTCTGAGGGATCTCAGTGTTCACTTCTGAGGTTGGGGTCTGTTTTAACTGTTACTGAGAGAACAGCCAGAATTGGGAGCGTGATTTAATGTTTGATTCTGGATCACTTGAGAGTGGAAGTATTTTCAAATGGATGAACGGAGGCAGGTGGGGTGGGGGTGGGGGTGTTGCGGATGCGGTGACGAGAGAACTGGGTGATCTCAGGTGTCATTCGGTGAGGCTGAGAGAGAGGTGAGTGTGCAGACATGGACTATCTGAGAGTGAGATAGCCCGAAATGGATATACTGTGAGGGAAGAAATGCCCAAGACCCACAACTGAATCGTACAAGGTACAAGCAGATCACATCTGGATGTCAAGTAAAAGAAGAAATTTTGTTTTCCCATCCTAAAGGACCTCGCGCACTGTAACATCTGAGCACTGTAATGTGGGTGACTAAGACATGGTCTTAAAATCTCAATGAGCTGGAACTAGTGAGGGAGAAAGAGCAACACTTCCAAACACAGAATTGTACGCGGATTGCTTGTAACTGAGAGGGAGAGGGAGGTGATGCTGGAACTGGTTAAAACATCAGTCAGACCACAGCCTGAGGGCTGTGTACGGTTCAGGAATTTACAATATAGGAGGTACGTGATCGCACTGGAGATGTTGCACAGGAGATTTATCAGGATGTTGACTGGGCTGGAGAGTTTCAGTTATGAAGAGAGATTTCTTTATTCATTCATTCACGGGATGAGGGCATCACTGACCAGGCAGCATTTATTGCCCATCCCCAATTGCCCAGAGGGCAGTTTAGAGTCAACCAGTCTGGAGTCACATGTAGGCCCAGACCAGGTAAGGATGGCAGTATCCTTCCCTAAAGGACATTAGTGAACCAGATGGGTTTTTCCAACAATCAACAATGGATTCACGGTCATCATTCGATTCTTAATTCCAGATATTTTATTGGATTCAAATTCCACCATCTGCCGTGGCGGGATTCGAACCAGTGTCTCCAGAATGCTATCTGGGTCTCTGGACTAACAGTCCAGTGATAATACCACAAGGCCATTGCCTTCCCTAAGATTGGACAGGCTGGGCTTGTTTTCCTTACAGCAAAGAAGATTGAGGGGGACATGAATGAGATGTGCAAAATTAAGAGAGGCATAAACAGGGTAGATAGGAAGAAATCCTTCCCCTTGATGGAAGGATCAATGATCCAAAGGGCATCAATTTAAGGTGGGGGCTGTGGTGAAAGAGGTTTAGAGGGGTTGTGAGGAAAAACATTTTTGTTAGACACAGAAAGTAGTGGGAATCTGGAGCTTTATGCCTGTAAGGGTGGTAGAGGCAGAAACACTTATCCACATTGATGAAGTATTTAGATACACACTTGCAATGCCAAGTCACATGAGGCCATGGGTCAAGTGTTGGGAAATGGGATTAGAATAGCTGTTTTTCCACTGGCATGGATTCGATGGGCCAAAGGGCCCCTTTCTGTTCTGTAGACCTATCCTTGTTTATGTATCCAGTACCTGCGACTTTTGGAAAATCAGCAATCACACCTTGATTATCTGATGTTGTTTTTAACCAATTTGTGCAACAATACCATCACACACCTCTGGAGCAGGTGGGATTTGAACTCAGATCTCCTGGTTCAGTGGCAAGGACACTACCACTGCTCTGCAAGTGCCTTTTTGGTTACTTGAGACTGATAGGATACCCACTGTTCAAGTTTGGTCATTCATTGGATAAGCCACTATTAAAACAGCATTTAATTTGCTCATCAGGATTACCTAAGACTTAGTGAGTTGTCAGTACTCATGATCATATTCTCTGACATTGTGAAGAGACTTTGTGGTGATTTCTGGTTTACCTGAAATAGCCTCGGAGGTTTTGTCTCTGTATTGCAGCCAGTCCATCACTATCCCATTCCAGGGAGCACAGAATATACCACAGATCTGTGTGAGGGCGAATGCATTTGTATACTTGCTTACTAAGGACATAGATAGAAGGAGAAAGAGAGACGGTTGTTGGAGGGAAGGGAAACAGGGAGATGTGGAAGTGAGCCAAAGAGGGTGTTAAAAAACAGAAAAGCAAATAAAGAAACAAAAAAAAATTACAATCAAATACAACTTAAATGCTTTCTACCACATTTATGCAAACATTTTTTTCTGATATGTGGATGAGAAATGTAACTTGTTGAGAAACTCAACAGGTCTGGCAGCATCTGTGGAGAGAAAGCAGAATTAACATTTTGACTAGAGTCTGAAGAAGGGTCATTAGAGTCAAAACATTAACTCTGTTTCTCTCGCCACAGATGCTGACAGACCTGCTGAACTTTTCCAGCAATTTCTGTTTTTGTTTCAGATTTCCAACATCCACAGTTCTTTGTGTTTTTTTCCCCTCAGGTATGTGGCTTTGTGGCACAGATTCACTTTGGAATGAAATACTGGTCTGACTGAAAATCAGGAAGTAATTATGATCAACGATTAATTGTTAATTTATTGATTATTGTTTTTAGTTGGTATTGAGAGTGTGGGTTGTGCAAACTTGGGGTTGGGAAGCAGATCTCATCATGGAATAGGACAGGTCACCCTGTGTAGATTGTGATACAGAGGGTTGGGAATCCAGATGTCATGAAGAACGTAGACACAGATATTTATGCAGGCCCAGTATAGGCTGAGAGTTGAATATCAATTAGGTTGGGATGACAGTCTCAATGTGTATAACCTAATATTTGTAAATGCGTGTACAGATTATTTCCAGTTATTTCCTACATCAACTGTCTTCCTAAAATGTAACAAAACCACCTTGAGAAAATAGAACTGAAGTTGAACATTCTAAGTTCTTGGCCATCTGTGAGACAGATCTCATACTTTGCATTGCAATTTGTACCACAGTTCAGACCACAAAGTGCATCCAATATACATCCCATCCCATAGGTCTCCCACTTCGCTCTCCCACATTCTCACACCTTACAATTCTCTCATTCTGCCTCCCACCTCGTTCTCTCCTGCACTGCTATCCTTCTGTCCTTTCCATCCTCCACACATCCTTAAATTACCTTCTCCCCATTCTGTTGCGTACATGATTCTTCTCCTCTATTCTGAAGGAACTGGATGGTTATTTTTGAGATGTTGCATTTTAGTAAAGCAAACCAGGGGAGAACTTATACACTTAATGGTAAGTTCCTAGAGATAGTTGCTAAACAAAAAGACTTTGGGTTGCAGGTTCATAGCTCCTTGAAAGTGAAATCGCATCTGGACAGGGTAGTGAAGAAAGCATTTGGTATGCTTGCCTCTATTGGTCAGTGCATTGAGTACAGGAGTTGGGATGTCATGTTGTGTCTGTACAGGACATTGGTGAGGCCAGTTTTGGAATATTGTGTTCAGTTCTCAGGTCTCCTTGCTGTAGGAAGGATGTTATTAAACTTGAAAGGGTTCAGAAAAGATTTACAAGAATGTTGCCAAGGTTGGAGGGTTTGAGCTATAGGAAGAGGCTGAATGGGCTGGGGCTTTTTTCCCTGGAGTGTCAGAGGGTGAAGGATGACCTTATAGACGTTTATAAAATCATGAGGGACACGGATAGGTTGAATAGTCAAGCTCTTTTCTCCAGGATAGGGGAGTCCAAAACTAGAAGGCATACATTTAAGGTGAAAGGGGAAAGATTTAAGAGGGGCGTGAGGGGCAACTTTTTCCATGCAAAGGGTGGTGCTTGTATGGAATGAGCTGCCAGAGGCAGCGGTGGAGGCTGGTACAGTTACAACATTTAAAATGCATCTGGATGGGTATACGGATGAGGGATATGGGCCAAATGCTGGCAAATGGGACTAGATTAGTTTAGGATATCTGGTCAGCGTGGATGAGTTGGACCAAAGGGTTTGTTTCCGTGCTGTACAGCTCTATGATTCCATTTGGTGAGTAATGACTTGTAGGAATAAGGGTCAAAGGCAGGAGATTGGCACTTGATGATAGGGAAATGATGGGCTGAATGACCTCCTTCTGGACAGGAATAAATCTGTGATTTTCTTCTCTGTTCTCTGTCCCGCCCTTGTAATCTATTCCCTCTCTCCCAATATTTCCATCTCCAGCCCAACCCTCTGGCTCCACCTCAGCCTCGCCAAGTCTCTGAATGTTTCTTTCTCCGTCCGCCTTCCTGTCTCTCACTCCGTCTCCGACCTCAGCCACAATCGCCACTGTGACCTGGAACCTTACCCTCTGTGGTGTCACCGTGTGACATTAGCGTGAGCATGGGGTTCAGCGTGCCTATGAATAGGTAGTGTCGGAGCTGCAGGACAGAAATCCACAGCAGATGAGTGGCAAACAGTTTGGAGAAGATGCAGCTCCTGAACGAGCGGACATTTTCCTTCTTCACTTCGGTCCCTGCAGCAGCGGAAGGGGAGAAGGTTTTGTGGGTAGAGAACCAGAGAGTTAAACCGGCCAGTAATTACTCAGGAAACAAAATTGGGCAGCGATGACTGAGATAGGTAGGATTCCTTTGCCTTTGCTCCAAAGGCCATTCATTTGACCCATTAATTCAGATGAGGGAGGGGAGATGTGGAGTGAGATGGGGGGGTATGAGATGGGGGGAGGATGGAGATGCGGAAAAGAGAGATGTGGAGAGAGGAGGGGGCGAGATGAGGGAGACGGAGATGGGGAGCGAGATGGGGTGATGAGGGAATGGGAATATAGGAAAGGGGGGGAAATGAGGGATGGGGAGTCGTGGGTTGAAATGGGCGAGATTGAGGTAAGGCAGTTGATGAGTGAGAGGGGAATGAGGGTATGAGATGGGGGGAGGTGGGTGACGGGGAGGTGGCGAGTGAGATGGGACGATGTGGGATGGGGAGGGAGATTGGCGGAGAATGGGTTGGATGGAGATGCGGAAAAGAGGAGATGCAGAGAGATGCGGAAGGGGTGAGAGGGATGGGGAGAATGGGATTAAGGTGGGGGGGATTGAGGAGGATGTGATGAGGGAGGGGGAGATGAGGTTGGGTGATGAAGGAGGGGGAGATTGTGAGTGAGATGAGGATGAGGAGGGATGGGGAGGTGGGGTATGAGACGGGAGGAGGTGAGGGGGGTGGAGGTAATGGGGGAGGAGAAATGTGGGAGTGTGACATGGCAAGAAATGAGAGAGGGGGTGAGATGAGGGAGGCAATGAGATGGGGAGAGACAAGGGACGGGGTGAGATGGAGAGATGAGGGAATGTGTGTGAGATGGTGAGAGATGGGGGAGTGTGAGATGGAGAGAGATGAGGGAGGTGTTGTGAGATGGGGAGAGATGAAGTCGGGGTATGAGATGAGGAGAGATGAGGAAATGGGTGTGAGATGGGGGCGTGGAGTTTAGGCAGGATGGGGAGAGGAGCTCAATACGGTAGTGGACATTTAAAGTGTTGAAAGCCGAGAAAGCGTCGACACCCAAAGGAGTTTCTGACTTGAAATGAAAATGAACATAAGTTGCTGAGCTCATATAATGCTGTTGATTATAGCAGATGAGAGGGGTAGGAAAGAAGGCTGACCCAGCTTTATAAAATCATCATCCCTTCCATCAAACACACCATCTGAAGATACACCGGCCTTTCATAGCCCCAGAACTCGATTTACAAGAATAATATCTCTACCCCAAAAGTTAAATAATGAGTAGAGATCATCCAGACTCAGGTTGTGATGTCTGAACTTTAACATTTCAAAAGGCAATCAATTAATTTTCTTAAAATATGAAGCAGATGAGATAAAGCAGAAACGAAAGATTGGTTTCCAAGAGTTGAGTAATATGGAACTGTAGAGAGCAGAATCTAGAAATTAAAGCTGAAAATCCATCTGTTAATAAGAAATGTTTGTATGCATATTTAGCTCACATATTGATCATGAGCCCATGGTAAAAGTTGAACAGTTTCGAATCTAATTGGCTGCTTATGTGTAGGATTAACAAATGAGCAGGGCCAATATGACAATGAACTAAGATGTTATGGTAAATATTAAACAGGTTGGGACTCTGCTCACTGGAGTTTAGAAGAATGAGAGGTGATCTCATTGAGACATATAGGATTCTTAAAGAGTTCAACAGGGCAAATGCTGAGAGGGTGTTTCACCTCATGGCAGAGCCTAGAATCAGATTTCAATTTCTCAGAATAAAGAGGCCCCAGTTCAAGGCTGATATGAGGAGGAATTTCTTCTCTCAAAGGGTTGTGAACCTTTGGAACTCCTTGACAGAGACAGCGATGGGGACAGAGTACTTGTGCATATTCAAGGCTGAGACAAATAGATTCTTGATCAGCTGGGGAATCAACGCTTACAGAGAAAGGGCAGGAAAATGGATATGAGGAATGTCAAATCTGCCATGATCTCAGTGAATGATGGAATAGTCTCGAGGGGCCAAATGGCCTGGTGGGGGGGGTGGGTAGTGAAAGGTGAGATGGAGAGCATAGCACAGAAAAGGGGAAGAGGGAAGGGAGAAATGAGAGATGTAAGAAGAAAAGGGAAGGTACGTAAGGAAGAGAAAGTTCAGAGACAGATGGGGTAGAGAGAAAGAAGGCATTCACACCTTTTGAAGTTTTGGATTGGGAATTAAAATGATCAATCAGCTCTGTCTTTTCTTTTTTCTCTTCCGCCTCCCACTGCTTGCTTTCAGGACCCTTGTCCATTTTTCCCTCTGCCTCATTTTCTCCACGCAAAGGCTTCATCTGCTTTGTTGTCTCTTCTTCACGGTGCAATGAGTCCAACCCAAATCTCTTGCAAGTGATTCTTCCGAGCCAAAGCAGAAAGTTTCTCATTAAACAATAGTTTCAAGGGTAACCATCAAGACAAGACATTGCTTCAACATGATGTAAGATTTACGATCATTTCAAAATGAGTAATTGTAAATCAGAACACAAATCTTCAAGAGATTATCAACTGTAACTCAGTAAATTATTTCTAGCCTCATTCAATTTTGGAAATAACATTTCATCTCAATCTTTTGTAATCATATATAATGCTATCAAATTTCCACACAACATATTTGGATCCAAAAGGAAATTACCTACATTTCACCTAATGTTTTGTTTAAAATCCTTCATCCATAGAACCACTGAGATAAATCACCATGGATCCTCAAATCCTTCACAGTCTGTGATTTCCAGTACATAATGTAAGAAACTAGTTGTATTCTAAGATTTTGAAAAATTTTTATGCAACTTCCTTGTTCATTTTTTTTCTCTCTCTGTCAATGAAATTCAGGAATTCTTAAGCTTGGCTACATATTCCCTGAATATTAGCCGTCTCCTAGTAAAATTGTCGCTTGCAAAGTTACATTAATTTCATTAAAAGGTTGCTGGCATATTGTGAACAGGTTTGATCCACTTAGTGTCATAGATTTGTAGATTAATACAGCATGGAAACAGGTCCTCCGGCCCAAACTGCTCCATGCTGACCATGGTGCCCACTTAGCTAGTTCCAATTGCCTGCATTTAGTCCATATCCCTCCAAACCCTTCCCATCCATGAACCTATCCAAATGTTTTTAAATGTTGCTTTTGTACCTGCCTGAACCATTTTCTCTGGCAGCCCATTCCATACAGACACTACTCTTGGTGTGAAAAAGTTGTCCCTCAGGTCCGTTGTAAAGCTCTCCCCTCTCACCTTAAAACTATGCCCTTTAGTTTTCAATTCCACGTCCCTGGGAAAAAGACTGTATGCATTCATCCTATCTATGCCCCTCATGATTTTACACACCTCAAAAAGGTCACCCCTCATTCTCCTATGTTCCAAGGAATAAAGTCCTATCCTGGCCAACCTCTCCCTATAACTCAGGCCTACTAGACCTGGCAACATCCTTGTAAATCTTCTTTGCACACTTCCCAGTTTAACTATGTCTTTCCTATAACAGGGTGACTGAAACTGTACACAATACTCCAAGTGCGGCCTCACCAATGACCACCAACAACTGTAACATAACGTCCCAACTCCTATACTCAAGGCCTCAACCGATGAAGGCCAGCATGCTAAATGCCTTCTTCATCACCCTGTCTACCTGTGACACCACTTTCAACAAACTATGTACTTGTACTCCTATGTCCTTTTGTTCCGCAACACTCCTCAGGACCTTACCATTTACTATATAAGGCCTACCTTGGCTTGAATTTCCAAAGTGCATCACCTCACACTTATCTGTATTGAATTGCATTTGCCAATCCTCAGCCCACTTCCCCAACTGATCCATCTTTCCAATTTCCTCAATTGAGAGACTAGGACGAGAGACCAAAATCTCAGAATAAATGGCCGCACAGTTAAGGAATTTCTTCTCTCAGAGGGTAGAGAATCTGTGGGATTCTTTACCATAGCAGCTGGGTCATTAAGTATATTCAAGGCTGAGATAGATTTTATTCATCAGGGGTAAGGGAAATTGAAAGAGAGGTGGAGTTGAGAATTATCAGAGCAGACAAGGTCTTGTCAGCAGAGCAGACTCGATGGGCAGAATGGCCTAATTCTGCTTCTACATCTTAGGGTCTTAACTATCTGCCTCCTGGTGTTTCCATACCTTGCTTGGAATGGTACCGCATTGTATAATACCTCTTTTCTGTCAAAATGCATTGTTCCTGCTCCCAATTTCTTCTTATTAAATTCCTTTTGGTACCAGTCTGTCCATTTTGTTCACATGCACCTATATCCGAAGGAGCCAGTTACGGAAGGGATTGTGTAAAAATTGACACTCAGGAAATCCAGCTGGCATCCTTGCTTTCACTTTCCAAGCTCAGATGCTTATCATCTGGTAACACGTTAATCCTGGTACCAAGCCAAGTCCTGAATTTAGCATAAAATTCTCTTAATAAATGACCCTCCCTGGATTCTCAGAAGTGCTTATCTCTCAGTTGCCTTAAATGAAACGACTCCCACGTGCCTGAATCACTGCTGATTTTGTTCACTTTATCATTTGACTCCTCTGAACAAACAGGCCACTAAATCATCTGGTCAACACCAGGATGAATTGCAACATCCCATCAGAGAGAGCTCTTAGCCTATATTTCACATGGAATGGATCACAAGCAACCTTGCAAACGTTCCTAATACTTCAGTCAATTAGCAAGGAAATTAGGAGTGAGGATTTGCCAATACATTTATAGGCTAATCAGTGAAAAGTCACTTTACCATCACTCAAGTACAAAGAAATAACCGTTGAGTTCAGAATCACCAATTTCCCAGAGCTACATGAGCCGTATTCTTGTGTCTACAAAAGTAGGTGATAGACTGGGGAGGTCTGATTCTCAACTCTCTGCAACAAGTCTCGAAGCAGCTGTGAGATAGAATACTGCACCTATCCCCTGACAGAGTGCTCACTACAGGCATATTAGTGAAAACTTCTCACCACTGTTCCATCCCTAAGTCCGGTCCACGTCTGCAACCTATGTCAACATAAGGTGAAAGGCATCATAGAAACCCTACAGTGCAGAGAGAAGCCATTTGGCCCATTGAGTCTGTACCAACCCTCTGAAGTGTGTTCCACCCCATCCCTGTAACACCTCATGAGGTTTTTTTTTACCATGGCCAATCCTCATAACCTGCACATCCCAAGTTAATACGGGACTATTTCATAGCATGGCCAATCCACCTAACCTACTCATCTTTGGACTGTGGGAGGAAACCGGAGCACCCGGAGGAAACTCACACAGACACGGGGAGAATGTGCAAACCCCACACAGACAGTCGCCCGAGGCTGGAATCGAACCCAGGTTCCCCAGCACTGTAGGACAACAGTGCTAACCACTGAGCAACCATGACACCCATAAGCTGTGGAAGAACAGGGCATTCTCTGAATGTCATTTGAGACCTTTTTTTTTATTATTATTATTCACTCGTGAGATGTGGGTACCACTAGCGGGGCAGCAGTTATTGCCCGTCCCTAGTTGCCCCTTGAGAAGGTAGTGGTAAGCTGCCTTCTTGAACCTAGTCTTGAATTTAGTCAAAAGGGAAAAAAGAAGCATATGTGAGTTTTAGGAAGCTAAAATCAGATAGGACCCATGAGGAATATAAGGAAAGCAGAAAAGCATTCAATCAGGGAATTAGGAGAGCAAAAAGGGGCCATGAAATGACCTTGGCAAGCATGGTTAAAGAGAATCTCAAGGCATTCTATTCATACATTAAAACCAAAAGAATAAGGGGGGAGAATGTATGACTACTCAAGGATAAAGGAGGGAACTTGTGCTTGGAGGCAGAGGATGTGGGCAAGATCCAAACTAATTTTTTTTTAAAAATTGGACTGAGGGTCTCATGAAGGCCACACAGATAGAAATAACATAAACTCAGGATTGAGGTAAAGTTAAGTAAAACAAAGAACTAGAAGTAAAACAAAAACAAAGTTGCTGGAAAAGCTCAGCAGGTCTGGCA
>NC_063379.1:3058422-3069743 GCF_021869965.1 Rhincodon typus | reverse complement strand
TAGGAGGAGGAAGGCTGACATTTCGGGCCTAGACCCTTCATCAGAAAAGGCCCGAAACGTCAGCCTTCCTGCTCCTATGATGCTGCTTGGCCTGCTGTGTTCATCCAGCTCTACACCTTGTTGTCTCGGATTCTCCAGCATCTGCAGTTCCTACTATCATCTGTATGACTGTTGGGGAAAGGACTGCAGATTTCCTTCCCTAAAGTAAATAAGTGAATCAGATTTGTTTTTGAGTTCCTGAAAATTGGTGATAAATATTGTGGCTCATGTTTATGGGTCTAAATAAACCAGCTCAAACTTCAATTAGATTTCAACCAACGTTACAATTTGACATTCTTTATGCAAACATGGCAGAACTTTCCACCTGATAGTACATTGCATCTACAACCCCATAATCAGTTATTACACCCAATGCTGCAACTATTAGACCGCAGAATATTCCAAAGTGTCTTATTTTTTAAAACGCCAGCTGAAACCCTTGATTAAATTGCACCACTTAAAAATCTGAAGTCATTCAATTTATAACCCGTGTGCAATTCTTAGTGAGATAATTGACTGCAATTAATTCCTGATAATTTGTTATGTAATGCATAAATCAATGCTGAACTTTCGATCTGATTACCTGCCTGTAAATCACTTGTTGGTTACATCTCAATCTCAAATTAACTCTTTAATTTTGGTCTAAAGTTAAATCTTTCATTTTGGTCCAGAATTAAATATCTTGCATTTTGGTCTGAAATTAATTATTTCAATCCATTCTGATGTTAACACTTTCTGTCCAACATTAACTCTTTAAATTGAATCTGAAATTAATTCTTTCATTTCGGTCTAAAATTATCTTTTTCAACTCAGTATGAAATTAACTTTTACAATTCGATCTGAAATTACCTCTTGCATTTTGATCTAAAATCAACTCTTCCATTTCGGTCAAACATTAACTTTTTCATTTCGGCCTAATATTATCTCTTTCATTTCAGTCTAAAATTAACTCTTGCGTTGCTATTGTGGAATATGTAATTGCCCAGAAAACTTCAGTTATCATCCAGCCTGGATTTTTCTCATTGATACTTCTAATTATTGATCACTATTATTTAATACCCGCACACAGGTACTGAGACACTTACACATCCCCTTTCCATCTGGATTCCCAGACGCCGACCACACACAACACGCATGTGTGCGCGTGCACACACACACACACACACACACACACAGGCCCTGATAGATCCCAGACAATAATATACTGCTGACTAGTTGCTATTTAGGGGGTTAGTTAGCTCAGATGCCTGGGCAACTGGTTTGTGATGCATAATGATGCCAACACTGTGGGTTCAATTTCTGCACTAGCTGAAGTTTCTACGAGAACAAAATAAAATAAAGCATCAGTTCTGAGGAAGGGTCACCGGACCCGAAACGTTAACTCTGTTTTCTCCTTCGCAGATGCTGCCAGACCTGCTGAGCTTTTCCAGCAACTTTGTTTTTGTTCAAAATAAAAGAAAGAACTGGATATCTGAATCAAACAAATATAGAAAGTGCCGAAGGAACTCAGGAGGTCTGGCAGTATCTGTGAAAAGAAAACAGAATTCACATTTGAGGTCCAGTGACCCATCCACCTTAGAAGCACTTACTGCCTTACTGTCCTTCACCTAAGATATGGTAAACCTCTCTTTTTCTCTCTTTAACAACAGAGCACCCACATGGGAGTATGGTGACTTGAATGGATTTCAACTACTGGTCCACTTTAAAGTATCACATTTTTTAAAATTTATGCGTTAGATTAGATTCTACTCTAAGTATACATAAACACTCAGGATATGTTATACTAGAAATAATATCTGGAATATCTGAGGATGAATATTTATACTGTAACACTGTCTTTTCTATCTATGCTATGATAAACATTTTAATATATTAGTTTTAGGGACATGGTTGTCAGTAGCGAGACCAGCATTGACTATGTGTTGCTAATTTCAATGACCATCTTGCTCTGTCGTTTCAGAGGATAATTAAAATTCTGTCACATTGAATTGGATCTGAACTTAGGTAAGGACTGAAGATGTGTCTTCCCTGGAGATTTTTAAAATATATTAATAACGCAATAACCTTTGACAGTTTATTGATGCTTTGTAGCCACTATTATTGAGACAATAAATTTAGGCCATTCAGCCCTTTAATTCTTCGCCACCATTTAATGAGATCATTATGATGGCACCAAGATTGGTGGCAAAGTGGAGAGTGAAGAAGGTTATCTAAGATTACAGAGAGATCAGGATCAACTGGGTTGATGGGCTGAAGAGTGGCAAATAGAGATTAATTTGGATAAATGCAAGGCCTTGCATTTTGGTAAAACAAACAAGGATAAGACTTATACAATTAAAAGTCGGGCCTTGGGCAGTGTTGTAGAACAGAAAGACCTAAGGCTTCAGGTTCATAATTCATTGAAGTTTGCATCATGTATGTAAAGGGTGGTTAAGAAGATATTTAACATGCTTGCCTTCATTGCTCAGAACTTTGAGTATAGGAGTCGGGACATTATGTTGAGGTTCTACAGGACGTTGGTGAGGACTTTTCTGGAATAATGTGTCCAGGTCTGATCTCCCTGTTATAGGAAGGTTATTATTAAGCTGGAGGGGGTTCAGAAGAGATTTACCTGGATGTTGCCAGGAATGGAGGATTTGAGTTATAAGGAGTGTTGGATAGTCTGGGACTCTTTTCACTGGGGTGTAGCAGGTAGAGAAGTAGCTTTATAGAGGTTTACTAAATAATGAGGGGTATAGAGAAGGTGAATGGTGGATGTCTTTTCCCTAGGGTGGGGGATTTCAAAACTAGGGGGCATATTCTTAACATGAGAGGAGAAAGATTGGTAGAAGACATGAGGGGCATTTTTTATGACGAAGAGAATGGTTTGTGTGTGGAATGAGCTTCCAAAGAAAATGGTGGACACAGGTAAAGTTACAACATTTAAAAGGCATTTAGTTAAGTACATGAATAAGAAATGTTTGGAGGGATATGGGCCAAATGCAGGTGGGACTAGTTTGGGAACGTGGTCGGCGTGGACTGGTTGGAGCGGAGGGCCTGTTTCTGTGTTGTATGACTTTGTGACTCCATTTAATTGTGAAATTTACTGTGGTGGGATTTTGAATCCATGTCTCAAGACCTTTCGATTTTGTGCCTGGATTTCGAATCCAGTTGCATTGGTTGTATGCCAGACTCCTCCACTTATGGAATCATAGAATTTTACAGTATAGAAGGGAGGCCATTTGGCCCAGCGTGTTTGTGCTAGCTCCCGGTAAAGCTACCCAGCCCGACCTCCATAGCCCCCTTACTTCAACATTTGCAAGTACATATCCAGCTGCCTTTTGAAACCTCCTGTAGAATCTGCCTCCATCAATCTCCCAGGCAGTGCATTCCAAATCCCAACAACTCTCTGAGTAAAGAAGTTTCTCCTAATCTCACTGCTAACTCTCTTGCTGGCAATCTTGAAAATGTAATCCCGAGCCACTGACATAACAAACTCCCATCTTGGGATGAGATGACAGCCTGTAACTTGCTACTTGTGCCTTTTGTCTTCATTCCAACATGGAATTAACACTTGGATGATTGTTACATATAAAGATCCCAGATGCCATTCACTTCCAGATACCTGTGACTCCATTTTGTTGCCCAGCTCCTCATTTAGATACCTGAGTAGAATTCATACAATCCTCACAGTGTGGAAGCAGGCCATTTGGCCCATCAAGTCCACACCGACTCTCCAAAGAGCATGCCACCCAATTCCTGTAACCCCACATTCATCAAAGCTAATCCACCGAGCCTGCACAACTTTGGACTGTGGGAGGAAACCCGCACAGACACGGGGAGAATGCGCAAACTCCACACAGATGGTCACCTGAAGGTGGAATCGAACCCAGGTCCCTGGCACTGTGAGGCAGTAGTGCTAACCACTGAGCCACCATGATTCACGATTAGCTCAGTGCTTAGATTCTGGCATGCGATTAAAGTTTGGGTCTCTAACCCCCATCTAAACTCATCGTTTTCATTCTGCAATTTGTCTTCTGGATAACAATTTCAAACAGAAGTAGGCCCCCTTGAGCCTATTTAACCATTCAATAATATTATGCCTGATCTGTTGCCTCACACCAAAGACTTACTTTTGGCCCAATTCCCTTAATACATTTGCTGAACTAAAAAATGATCGATCTCAGATTTAAAACTAACAAGTGATCTAGCATCCACTGCCATTTGTGGAAAAGAGATCCACACTTCCACAACCCTTTGTGTGTATAAGTGTTTCCTAACATCTCTCCTGAATGCGCTGACCCTCATTCTCAGACTATGCCTTGATTCCAAAAGCTCCAACGAATGGAAATAGTTTATCTTTATCTAGCTTGCTAATATCTTGAAGACTTCGATCAGATCACACCTTAACCTTCAAGATTCTAGAGAAAGCAGACCTCATTTATATAATCTTTCCTCCTAACATAACCCTTTAAGTCCAGGCATCATTCTTGTAAACCTATGTTGCACTCCCTCCAAGGTCAATCTCTCATTCCTGAGGTGTGGTGCCCAGATCAGCTCCAAGTGGGGTGTAACTGCAGC
Source organism: Rhincodon typus (assembly GCF_021869965.1). NCBI lineage: Eukaryota > Metazoa > Chordata > Chondrichthyes > Orectolobiformes > Rhincodontidae > Rhincodon > Rhincodon typus. The sequence continues at coordinate 3,065,144 of NC_063379.1, read as the reverse complement.
ATAACATCTGTATCCTTATACTCCAATCCTCTTGATATAACTTACTCAAAATGTAATTTTTCCTCCCACACTATGGTCAATGCCCTTTATTGGTCCCAATGTGTAACTTATTCCTGCATACATTGTTCAATTATATAGTAACCCTACTTCCGAACTGAACTGTCGTCTTCAATTCATCTGCATATGGACTCCTTGACTGATTTTCAGTCTGTCTCATACCTTTCATTTGTTATTATTCCTTGTATTAGCATCATTCACCCAACAATTTGATTCCATTCAATCTAGGAAAGTCAGCCACATTACATGTAAGGATTCCCAAAACACATGACTGCTCGGAATCTCTATGTGAACTAGATTGGAAATCCTAAATGCTTTCAGTTTTCCATTCATTCTGGTGTATCAGATACTCTTAATGCAAATCAGGTGAAGCCTCGATTAGATTCCAGTGTATCTCACACAACACATGCTATTCTATAAATTTCATCCCACTGACCTTTTGATTAGTTTCCCTCCCATCATTAAGTCTTGGTACAAGTAAAAATAAATGAAAACCATGTCTGGAAATTCTGTTCCTTGTCAAATTCTCTGGTTTTCTATTATTCCAAAAATACCATGACTGGGGATCGATTATTCTATCCAAAAAACACATGCATTTCTCCTGTAGTTTCTAGCATTTAATTTGCTCCTCTTATCCAACATTGTACAAATATTCCCCAATTTTATTCCAGCCTCTAATGTAAATGTACTCTCTTCCTTACCCGTATGTATAATCCTCTGGTAGGGGATAAGGGATATGCTTGCTGGGGAGGAGAAATAAGACACGCAGCACATGGACAATGCTCATTGAGCTGATGAACAGGAAAATGGATCTCACTGAGAAACCAGCCTGGTAAAAAACCTAGGGAATATGAGGGAAAGGGAGTAAAACAAGAGAAGGCAGTTAAGGCCTGACTCCACCATGTCAATGTTCCCATCCTACATTTCAGGACTCCTCCCATCTCTCTCTCTTTCCCTTGTGACCCGTCACCAAGCACAGCATCATGTTCTTTCTCTTTATTCATCTTGACAACGTGTACCCACTGTACCTCTCACTTCAATCCAATGTCTTCCCCAACTCTCTGACCGCCAACCCCACCCCATCTCATTCTTTTGTCCTTCCCTTGCTCCTCTCATCTCTCCGTACTTATTTATCGTTCTCTCTTCCCCACCTCTGCCCCCATCTTTCTCCCACCTGCTTACCTCCTTACCCTTCTGTAATGCGCCATCTCTACCCGGCCTTCCTCGTCTTCCATTTCTCTCCATTTCAACCCTATGTGCCTCTCTCTCACTCAGAATGTATGTACCCTATATGTTTTACCTCTCATACTGTCCTGGTGTATAACTTTGCAGCCGCCATCTCTATGTCACTTTCTCCCTCACTATGTCCAGCTCTCTTCCTGTCTCCTCTCCCCACCCTGAAACTGATTCCACTCTCTTTCTCTCTGCACCCTAAATCTTCATTCCTAATTTCCCCCTTCTCCTTCAGATGGAGAGCCGTGGGTCATCCTTCCAATAGGCTGAGACTGCTTCGATTCAGTAAATCAGATGCTAGCACAGCAAGCCCTTGTGTTGCTCTGTACCACTCAGACCTACTTATAGAGATATTCAGCATGGAAACAGAGCCTTTCAGTCCAACCCATCCATGCTGATCATTTATCCTCAACTAATCTAGCCCCTTTTGTTTATTTATTCATTTTCTGGAATGTGAGTGTCACTGGCTGGCCAGCATTTATTGTCCTGTCCCCAGTTGCCTCCTTGAGAAGGTGGTGGTGAGCTGCCTTCTTGAACCACTGCAGTCCACCTGCTGTGGGTTGACCCACAATGCTCTTAGGGAGGGAATCCCAAGATTTTGACCCAGCGACAGTGAAGGAACGGCGATATATTTCCAAGTCAGGATGGTGAGTGCCTTGGAGGGGAACCTGCAGGGGGTGGTGTTCTAACGTATCTGTTGCACTTGTCTCTCGGGATGGAAGTGGTCGTGGATTTGGAAGGTACTGTCTGAGGATCTTTGGTGAATGGCACACACTGCTGCTACTGAGCTTCAGTGGTGGAGGGAGTGGGATGCTTGTGGATGTGGTGCCAATGAAGCGGGGGCTGCTTTGTCCTGGATGGTGTTGATCTTCTTGAGTGTTGTTTCTGCATCCATCCAGGGGCAAGTGGGAAGTATTCCATCCCACTGCTGACTTGTGCCTTGTAGATGGTGGGACAGGCTTTGGGGGGAGTCAGGAGGGGAGTTACTCGCTGCAGGATTCCCAGTCTCTGACCTGCTCTTGTAGCCGCTGTGTTTATGTGGTGGGTCCAGTTGAGTTTCTGATCAATGATAACTCCCAGGATGTTGATAGTGATGGTAACACCATTGAATGTCAAGGGATGGTGGTTAGATCGTCTTTTGTTGGTAACGGTCATTGCCTGGCATTTGTGTGGTGCAAATGATACTTGCCACTTGTCAGCCCAAGTCTGGATATTGTCCAGATCTTGTTGTATTTGGACACGGACTGCTTCAGTATCTGAGGAGTCACAAGTGGTGCTGAACATTGTGCAATCATTGGCGAACATCTCCACCTGCGATAGGGTTAGGGTTAGGGTTAGAGTTAGGGTTAGGGTAACCTCTGACCTTATGATGGAGGGAAGGTCATTGGTGAAGCAGTTGAAGATGGTTGGGCCGAGGACACTACCCTGTGGAAATCCTGCAGAGATGTCCTGGAGTTGAGATGACTGACCTCCAACGACCACGACCATCTTCCTATGTGTCAGGTATGACTCCAACCACCGGAGAGTTTGCCCCCGATACCCATTGATTCCAGTTTTGCTAGGGATCCATGATGCCACACTCGGTTGAATGCAGCCTTGATGTAAAGGGCTGTCACTCTCACCTCACCTCTGGAATTGAGCTCTTTTTTCCATGTTTGAACCAAGGCTGGAATGAGGTCAGGAGCTGAGTGGCCCTGGCGGAACTCAAACTGGGCGTCACTGAGCAGATTATTGCTGAGCAGGCACTGCTTGATAGCGCTGTTACTGACACCTTCCATCACTTTACTGATGATCGAGAGTAGACTGATGGGGCAGTAATTGGCCGGGTTGGTTTCTCCTACTTTTATGCACAGGATATACTTAGGCAAGTTTACACATTGTCAGGTAGATACCAGTCTTGTAACTGTACTGGAACAGCTGGCTAAGGGAGTTGCAAGTTCTAGAGCACAAGTACTAAATCTAGTCGCATTTGCCAGCATTTGGCCCATATCCCTCTAAACCCTTCCTATTCAAGTACCCATCCAGATGCCTTTTAAACGTTGTCATTGCACCAGCCTCCAGCACTTCCTCTGGCAGCTCATTCCATACACGCACCATCCTCTGTGTGAAAAATTTACCCCTCAGGTCCATTTTAAATTTTTCCCTTCTCACCTTAAACCTGTGCCCTCTAGTTTTGGACTCCCCTACCCTGGGAAAAAAGACCTTGTCTATTCATCCTATCCATGCCCCTTATGATTTTACAAATCTCCATTATGTCACCCCTCAGCCTCCGACATTCTAGGCAAAATAGCCCCAGCCTATCGCTCAAACCCTCCAACCCCGTCAACATCCTTGTTAATCTTTTCTGCACCATTTCAAGTTTAACAACATCTTAAACACTTCAGAAGAAAAATTCTGATTACTGTTTCAATCATCATCCCTCTGCCATTAGCTCGTGCTCATATGACTCACTTTAACGAGTAGAAATGAACAGGATGAGGAAGCAAAGGCTCCGTTGTACAAAGTGATCACTGTGGACCGTCGATCTCCAAACAAGTTTCCAACCTGGGAATCGGACACAATTACAACAATTAGTGGAGGGATGGACTTGCCTCTATCTGTATGTCTCCCACCTTCTGTGGCCCACAGAGAGCAGGAGGGCTGCAGACGCCCCTCCCATCCTACATTATTTGCAGAGTTAGAATGATATGACACCCAGTAAAACACAACAAGTGAGATTAAAACAGAGGCTCTTCCATCCCATTCAACTTCCTATGAACGACAGGATAAAGAACGATCAGTGGAAGAAAATAGAAGCCTTTGGCAAGATAACTGGAATCCTAATTTTTATTTTTTGGTTGACCGAATGGGCAGAAAATTGGCGGACAGTATAGAATGTGGAATAACGTGAGGTCATGCAGTTTGGCAGGAGAACAGAGGAGTGGATTATTATTTAAAATGAAGGAGGACTACTGACAGCTATAGAACAAAGGCAGTATTGTCCATGAAACAGGAAAAGTTTCAGTGTGTCATAGGGACTTGCCCATGGATCACGAAAAGGTTCAGCATGTCTTAGGGAAGGCAAATGGAATGTCGGCCATTATTTCGAAGAGAATGGAGTATAAAATATAGGTAGGTATTACTAAAACTACGCAATGCGCTCATTAGACTACAGCCGGATTTGTGAACCATTTTAGTCCCCTTATCTAAACAAAGATATCCTGGCATGGGGGAGTCTACAGAATTGTCTCTAGGTTGGTCCTAAGTATGGAGTCTTATGAGAAGAGTTTGAGTAGATTGGGCCTGTACTTATCTGATTTGATTTATTATTGTCGCATGTACCAAAATACAGTGAAAAGTATTGTTTTGCGTGTGATTCAGGCAAATTATACCTTATATAAGTGCATGAGCGCAATAGAGCAGAATGCAAAATACAGTGTTACAGCTACAGAGAAGGTGTAGAGAAAGATCAACTTGAATATATGAGAGGTGCATTCAAAACAGCGGGGAAGAAACTGCTCTTAAATCTGTTGGTACGTGTTTTCAAACTTTTGTATCTTTTGCTTGATGGAAGAGAGTGGAACAGAGAATAACCAGGGGTATGAAGGGACTTTGATTATGTTGGCTACTTTCCCAAGGCAGTGTGAAGTATAGATGGAGTCAATGAATGGAAGAAAAACAGAAGTTGCTGGAAAAGCTCAGCAAGTCTGGAAGCATCTGTGAAGAAGAAAAAGATCAGAGTTAGCATTTCGGGTCCGGTGCCCCTTCCTCAGAACTGGAAGGAAGGCTGGTTTATGTAATAGACATTGTTGGAGTTCAGAAAAATGAGATGCAACCTTGTTGATAAATACAAGATTCTAATGGGAGCTGAGAGGGGAGATGTGGAAAAGTTGTTTCCCCTTGTGGGAGAGTGTAGGATCAGAATAAAGGGTTGCACATTTATGATAGAGATGAGGAGGAATTTATTCTCTCAGTGAGCAGTGAATCTGTGGAGTTCTTTATCTTGATGAGTTTTCTATGAATTTGGGGCATTGACTATACTCAAGGCTGAGGGTATACTTGGGAGGGAGGTAGAGAATGGTAGTCACTGAGTGGTTACAGAGACCTGCAGCCGATGGGTGAGGACAGTGACAGATAGATAAACATCATATGCCATGACAGCAATAGCTACAAGCAGCAACAATGTTAGTGGGCCACAGATTCAGAAACTTAAATGCCCCCACCCCCACTGATAGTTCAGTGTTGTCATGGATTGTGTGAACTAGATGACTGTCCTGAAGGCTCCCACTTTCTCCCCATTCAGAGCAGCAATAGGTGCAACAGACTGATGGCTCAGTGGTTAGCACTGCTGCCTCACGACGTGAGGGACCCAGGTTCAATTCCACTCTTGGGCGACTGTCTGTGTGGAATTTGCACATTCTCCCCCTGTCTGTGGGTTTTCTCCAGGTGTTGTAGTTTCCTCCCATAGTTCAGAGATGTTCAGGTGGATTGGCCATGCTTAAAATAAAATGCTCCGTAGTGTCCAGGAATGTAGAGATTAGGTAAGTTTGCTATGATAAAAGCCCCTTGTGGGGTGAGCCTGAGTGGGACAATCAGTGCAGACTCGATGGGCCGAATGACCTCTTTCTGCACTGTTATTCCAGGAGTATCTTCAAAAATACCCTTCCCAGGGTGCTTTGTCCATCAGTATGGTCCCTCTTTCCTTGTTACCCTATTGTCCATCCTAAGGCAGGTCAGCCCTCTCCCGATACTGGTACTCTGACAGTGAGTCACCCCTGCACTGTCCTGCCTCCTACACAGCAGCACAGACACTGCAATCCATCACCAGTGCTCCCTCACTGCACGTTAGGTTCTGTTCCATGCGATTAAACACTACCTGCATGTTGGAGATGTAGAAGGTCCCACCTCCCACTGCGATTAAGCAGGCTGCAGGGAACAGCAACACAGAGGATGCTGCGAAGAGAGATGAGAGGACCGCATGAAAAAACAAAACGACATCTTTCACCACCTCATTGAAACAAGACCCTTCAGGACAAGGACAACGTTTTATTTCAATTACCCGCACTGCAGTCACCTCGAAAGCAGTATCGGAAACTTCCTCACGGATAGCAGGGACATCTTTCCTCCACGGGGCCAGCTTCTTATTACTCCCATTTAGTTGCCCTTGAGAAGGTGGTAGATGTAACAAGGCCAGCCGGCTGGACTTCATAGAATATGAGTTCCCTGATTGGGGCTATTAACCTGCTCCAATCAGGGAGCCCTGGCTGACAGTTAAAAAGCATCAGAGATGGCCTTAGAGGTATTATCGATGGAATGTTAATCCTTAGACCCATGTAATGTTCTGGGGAACTCAGCTTCGAATCCCGCCATGGCAGATGGTGGAATTTGAATTCAATAAAAACTCGGAATGAAGAGTCTAATGATGACCATGAATCCATTGTCAATTGTTGGGA
>NC_063379.1:3012630-3058412 GCF_021869965.1 Rhincodon typus | reverse complement strand
AATGCTGCCTAGCTAGCGATGCCCTCATCTGATGAATGAATTAAAAAAAAATACAGCCTAACTGATTCCTGATCCTGAATGAGACAGTACTATATTCAAGAACTGTTTATGTGCAAGTAAGGGGAGAGGTGGTGATGGGATACTGCATTCCGGGGAATTATTTCAGTGGCGAGCTGAAAATATACATATTGTATATGTGTATATATATATATTTATATATATATATAGTATATATACTATATGCACTTAAGTGTAACACCTGCAGTCCTGCATTGACTGCCCACCCCTGCACCCCCCTCATAGTTATCTCCTTTTTCTTTGTGCCTGAAGTTTGATTCCTGACCCCTTCCAAACTCTGTCCTATTACTTGTTCTGGAGACTTTAATAAGTTTTCCTGAGCCCTCCTTCCCCTTTTCCAGAATTTTCCGTGCAACTGAATCCATGTCTCCACTATTTAGTTTCCAGCCCTATCCACCTAACCTTAAAACACTACAGCCCACGTGCTGTAGGTACACCCATGATGCTGATATGAAAATGGTTCCACAGTATGGACTTAGCGTCAGTTAAGTTCCCAAGTTAGCTTGGTGAGTGGCTGGGAAGGGAACTTGCAGCGAGTGGTGTTCCCATGTATCTGTTGCCCTTTGTTCTTCGGGACGGAAGAGTTGAACTCTCTGGAAAGGTCCTGTTGAAAGAGCGTTGGTTAGTTGGTGCAGTGGCACACAATAGTGGGTTGGTGATGGATGGATGTAGTGCCTATTAGGTAGGTCGCTTTGCCATGGATGGCATTAGAAGCGTATTAGATGCTGGGAAACTGGGATTAGCTGTGTGCTGTTCTTGTTTCCCTACTGGTGGTGGCTTCCACATCCCAACAGGCAGACAATATGACCTCAGGGAGTACGACTATCCATCAGTACCCACCATCTTCCAGTATCATGCGCTACCACTCCGAGCAACTGCGTCAGAGTATCTCACTTTTCATCTGACACTCTGACCATGCAATCTTCTTTCATGGCTGGCCAGACGAGACTGTAAAAGTTAAAGGAAACGCAGGGCTGCTCTCTCATTTGAGAGAGAGAGAGGGAGAGACACGACTGGTGGAGGTTTAATCCGAGGGTCACTGTGCTTCAGACGAGGGGACAGCTTGAGATGGAGAGCCCTTCATGGTAACCCCACTTGTTGTGGGAATTGAACCTACACTCTGCGTGGCAAATCAGCCATCCAGCCAAATGAGCTGCACTGAGAAACATCAGGGGCACAACAACTGCCTGACCATGCCGTGGATTATTAGTTAAGCTTATTAGTTAAACCGACACTACAGCACGCCTGCTCATTGAACCAGTAATATGCCCTGTGTGTTGCCTATTGTAGTTTATCATACCAGCAACATGGCATCTGGAAAACCCATCTGGTTCACTAATGTCCTTTAGGGAAGGAAACTGCCATCCTTACCTGGTCTGGCCTACATGTGACTCCAGACCCACAGCAATGTGGTTGACTCTGAACTGCCCTCTGGGCAATTAGGGATGGGCAATAAATGCTGCCTAGCCAGCGACGCCCTCAATGAATAATAAAAAAAAATGACGCTGACATCCCTTAAATCATACATTCAATATTATAACCATTGAATTGGTTTATCCTGTATTAGTAGTCCTGTACCATAGAAACTGCACCATCATACAGTGAATTAACACTGAAATAAAACAACGCTATTACTGTAACCTAGTTTATAAATCCATGAACAATGCTGTACTCACACACACAGCTAATTAATTCAGCATTAAACCATTACACTGCCACTCTTCTCTGTTTCTGGCTGTGAGAAGATAATGCGTCTAAATACTTAATTAGACGAAGGATGTACTTGCGTTGGAGGCAGTTCAGAGGAGTTTCACGACACCGATTCCAGCGATGAAAGGGTTTGTCTTATGAGAAACCATTGAGCAGTTTAGGCCTTTACTGTGTGGAATTTAGAAGAATGAGGGGCGATCTGATTGAGGTATGTAAGATCCTGAAGGGGATTGACAAAGTAGACGATCAGAGGATATTTCCTCGTGTGTGGCAATGTAGAATGAGAGGTCATTGTTTTAGGATAAGGGTTTAGCAGACTTAAATCAGAGGTGAGGAGAAATTACCTCTCTCAAAGGGTTGTGAATCCGTGGAATTCACTACCCAAGGTGCAGCAGATGCTATGGCGATCAGTAAATCTGAGGAGGAGATACACAGCTTTTGAATTAGTGATGGACTGAAGGGTTATGGAGGAAAGTGGAGGTGGGCCTGAGATGAGATCAGCCATGATCATATCAAATGGTGGAACAAGAACAGGGGAGCTGAATGATCTCTTCCTGCTGCTAGCTCTTATGCTCTTATGTTCTAGAATAACCTGTGTCTTGCTGTACACTGGAATAACATAGTCACTCCAGGAACATTACATGCCCATTTAGGAGAAATAACTACAGCATTTCTGCACACAAGGTAGAAAGAGAACCAATCTAGGACTGCATCCTGGATTATTAGCCTGGGTTCGATTCCACCCTCAGCCAACTGTCTGTGTGGAGTTTGCACATTCTCCCCGTTTCTGCATGGGTTTCCTCTGGGTGCTCCGGTTTCCTCCCACAGTCCGAAGATGTGCAGGCTAGGTGGATTGGCTATGCTAAATTGCCTGTAGTGTTCAGGGATGTGTAGATCAAGTGGGTTATAGGGTGATGGGTCTGGATGGGATGCTCTGTGGGTCAGTGTGGACTTGTTGGGCCAAAGGGCCTGTTTCCACACTGTAGGGATTCTATGATCTATGAACATAACCCAAACCTGAGCCTCACAGTCTGAGAATGAGGGCCAGAGCATTCAGGAGAGATGTTAGGAAGGACTTCTACACGCAAATGGAGCTATATGTTTGGAACTCTCTTCCAGAAATGGCAGTGGATGCAGGATCAATTGTTCATTTTAAATCTGAGATTGATAGTTTTTTGTTTCGTTCAGCAAAGGTATTAGGGGATTTGGGCCAAAGGAAGGTTTTTGGAGTGAGTTCATCCATGATCTCATTGAATAACAGAACAATGATAAGGGACTGAATGGCCTACTTATGTTGCTATGTCTGGGCCACCCAACCCAACACCAATCAGTCCAATGTTGCACAGCGACCTTGAGGAGATTCACTTTATAACCCCCCTAAGAATCAAGAAGCCGTCTGTTGCTCTCTGTGAGAAGATAGTCAATCATCCCAGAAGTAAGATCCCAGAGATCCCAAAATACTCACCGGCTGTAGAAAAGGCAATCAGCAGTGTTCCTGTGGTGTACATGGATCTGAAAAACGTTTATGGAGAGAGGAAAGAAAAACATAGTTCATTTTAAACTGGTATCACTTGCATCTATGTCCATCTCCCCTCAGACGTGCTCCCTCCTGAATTCTCAGACTGTGGTCCGTCTTTCCTCCAATGCCTCCATTTCTCCTCCGTTTCAATATTTACTCCTCCTGCTGCCCATCCGTCTCCGACGACGTCCCTCACTCTCACCCGTCCCACCCATCCCTTCGCATTCCCACTCCCATCCATTGCCTTGCCTGGCCAATCATGGTATCTTTCTCCATCCCCACTTCCCTTCCTGACCGGCTCCTGCTTCCCCACCTTGCGCAGCGCCACAGGTGCTGCAGGGACCCTGTCCCTCCCAGCGTCCAAAGTACTCACATGGCCATGAACTGGGCAGGCATGGTGCCAAGTTGATCGAAGATGAAACCGCCAGGGAGGGTGGTGAAACTGTCCATGAAGGAGGCCATCGTGAAAATGAGAGCGAAACGCTCATCCTGGAGGTGACAGTCCACTGCGAAAGTGAGAAGGAGAATGACTCTGAGATAGGGGGCGAGCGGGAAGGTAGGGGATTCAAATCTGAGTTCCTGGAAACGTTGGCCAAAACAATACCACCAGGCCACTGCCTCCCCAACTGTATGTACCCTTACCTGTGCCATTACTGTCTCCAGGCTCGCTGGCGTTGTGCGGCGAGGTACAGAGGTCATAGAAATAGCCCTCCTCCTTCAGTACGAAGACCAAAGAGGCCCAACCAAAGATTGCACCAGCGAAGCCAAGGCATTCGAAGATCCCTGAGGTGAACGTCAGGTAACGCTTGACTCTCTCACCCAGGGGCAGCATTTGACTTGATTCTGTGGAAACCCCCTTCACTACTCAAGAGGTAGGCCTGAAAACAGAAGCAAGAGCTGTTGTTAAAACTAAAACAAACATATTTCACCTTTCCAGGGCGAGAATCGAAAATAGAACAGAAACCAGGGAGTTGGGTTGATATGGAGCAGTGGCAGGGATTGTTAGCTTAAAGGTCAAAATTCCTGTTACATTTTTGATGCAAAGTGTGGTTCAAACAATCGGAAGCCTCCCCTCCAGTTTCTACAGGGTTTCACACCCCCGACAGTAATGCAGCACTCCCTCAGTACTGACCCTCCGACAGTACGGCGCTCCTTCAGTACTGACTCTCCGAAAGTATGGCACTCCCCCAGCTCTGACCCTCCGGCCCACCTCCAATATTGACCCTCCAACCATGCTGCACTGCCTCATTACTGATGCTTTGATAGTGCACTGTTTCCTCAGTACTAGTCCTCCGACAGTGTAGCATTCTCTCAGTATTAACCCTCCGACATTTCACTGCTACCTCAGCACTGACCCACTGACAGTGCGGCACTCCCCCGGTACTGACCCTCCAACAGTGCGACACTGCCTCAACACTGACCCTCCAACAGTGCGGAACTCCCTCAGCACGGACCCTCTGGCAGTGTGGCTGCTCTCTCAGTACTGACCCTCCAACAGTGTGGCGCTCCCTCAGCACTGAGCCTCCGACAGTGTGTCGCTCCCTCAGCACTGAGCCTCCGACAGTGCCCACTCCCTCAGCAGTGACCCTCCGACTGTGCGGTGCTCCCTCAGTACTGACCCTCCGACTGTGCGGCGCTCCCTCAGCACTGACCCTCCAACAGTGCCCACTCCCTCAGCAGTGAATCTCCGACTGTGCGGCACTCCCTCAGTACTGACCCTCTGACAGTGCGGCACTCCCCCAGTACTGACCCTCTGACAGTGCGGCACTCCCCCAGTACTGACCCTCTGACAGTGCGGCACTCCCCCAATACTGACCTTCCGACAGTGCGGCATTCCCTCAGCACTGACCCTCTGACAGTGCGGCGCTCCCTCAGTACTGACCGTCTGACAGTGCGGCACTCCCCCAATACTGACCCTCTGACACTGTAGCACTCCTTCAGAACTGATCCTCTACTCTGTATCACTCCCTCAGTACTGACCTTCTGACATGGCGGCATTTCCTCAGTATGGATCCTCCAACTGTGCTGCACTGCCTCACTACTGACCCTTTGACAGTGCACTGTTCCCTCAGTACTGACCCTGTATGACCAATGCCATACCCAATGTTTTTCCCTTACGCAGGGGCTGCCACCAAAGGAGGTTGTTCAGTCCTTCATATCCATTCTGGTGCTTCTCTTCCACTGTAACCTCCTCCCAAGCAACTTCTCAAGAAGGAGCTGTTGGACCCTTGGCAGATGTAGCAAGCAGAGATGGTCATTCAGTCCTGGTCTTTGTTATTGAGTAATTGACTCACACAGGATGGAAACAGAACCTTTGGCCCAACCAGACATTGCTGGCCATAATCGCAGGCAAAACTAGTTTCATCTACCTGCTCTTGGTCCATATCCCTCCAAACCTTTCGTTTTCATGTCCTTATCTAACACCTTTTCAACGTTGTAAATGTATCTGCATCCATCACTTCCTCAGAAAGATAATTCCACGCACAAAACACTCTCTGAGTTAAAAATAAGTTATCCCTCATGCCTTTAATAAATCTTTCTCCTCTTGCCTTAAAAATGATGCCTCCTAGTCTTGAAATCCTTGTCCTCAATTCAGTACACTTATGTCTGAACTGTGACCTAACTTCTCAATCCTGACTTTGTCCCTGATCCCATGAGAGCATTGGACTCAAAGCCATCCAACAATCACTTACTTAAAAAAAAACTGATGAAACCTTCTGGCATCAATTCCCACTCTCCAAGCAGAATTCCAAACTGTTGCTGCGCTTCGCTAAATCGTTCTTGAGTCCTGGACTCCCCGATCAACCCTAATAATTAGTTATATTTCCATCTTATCTATCACCATCAGTATCTTTCAATCCTTTCCGCTACTTAGCCGTCCAATTTCCAGTTTCAGTTCCTTTGTCGGTGCAAGCTCACTTTACAATGTAACTCATTAATGGCCAAGCCTAATCTTAGTAAATATTTGCTCCACCTCCAACGGAGCTAATATTTGGTCCCAAAGCTGGAATGCGCATTATTGTGCATCACAGGTCTTTAATCTCATCATTTTCGAAAAGTCAAAGTTCCAGCAATGGCTGGTGAGAGAAAATAAGTTAGCATTCCAAACTGACTGAAGCACAAACAGAAGTTACTGGAAAAGCTCAGCAGATCTGGCATCATCAATGATGAAAAATCAAAGTTAATGTTTCGGGACTGGTGGACCTCCTGCAGAACTCATGGCAACAAGGAAAATGTCAGTCTACATGCAGAAGATAGGGTGGAGGGAGTGGCAGAAGGAGTAAATGATAGATGGGGGTAGAGCCCAAAGAGAAAGGAGAACAGTTGGACAGACAAAGGAGTTGAAAACGATCTGGCTAGGAGGGTCAACAGCTGTCAATGGGGACTGTTAGTGACAAACAACAGGTGGTGTGTGATGGCAGGCTATGTGGTAACAAGGCCTGGTGTATAGAGTAGGGGGCTAGGAGATGGGAGAGTTTGATATTGAGTCCGGAGGGCTGTAGGGTCCCCAAGCGGGAAATGAGGTGTTGTCCTTCCAGCTTGCTTTGAGCTTCGCTGGATCACTGCAGCAACTCTGAGACAGAGATGTTGGCCAGGGAACAGGGTGGTGTGTTAAAGTGCCAGGCAACTGGAAACTCAGGGTCTTTTCTGCGGGCAGAACGTGGATGTTCTGTGAGGCGGTGACCCAGTCTATGCTTCGTTTCTCCAATATAGCGGAGAACACGTTGTGAGCAGTAAATGAAATAGACTCAATCTGGGAAGTGCAGGTAAAGAGCTGCTTCACCTGGAAGGTATGTTTGGGCCCTTGGATATGGGGAGGGAGGAGGTAAATGGACAGATATTACACCTTTGCTGGTTTCAGGGGAAGGTGCCATGGGGCTGTAGGAGTGTGTTGGGGGTGAAGGAAGAGTGGACCAGGGTGTCCCAGAGGGAATGGTCCCTGCAGAAGGTAGACAAGAAAGGGGAGGGGAATATAGGTCTGGTGGTGACATCTCACTGGAGGTGGTGGAAATGGTGTCTGATGATCGTCTGGGTGTGTATGTTGGTGGAATGGTAGGTAAAGACAAGGGGAACCCTATCGATGTTGGGGGAGGGAAGAGAGGGGATGAGGGCAGAGATGGGTCGGATCTGGTTAAGGATCCTGTCAAGAACGGTGCTGGGGAATCCTCGTTTGAGGAAGAAGATGGACATTTTGGAGGCTTCCTTGTCAAAGTTGGCCTCATCGGACCAGAAGGACGTAGACGGAGGAACTGAGAGAATGGGATGGAGTCTTTACAGGAAGTGGGGTGTGAGGTTGTATAGTCCAGGTAGCTGTGGGAGTCAGTGGCTTTAAAGTGGATATTAGTTGCCAGCCTATCCCTAGAAATGGAAACAGAGATGTCGAGGAAGGGAAGGGAGGAATCAGAGATAGACCAGGTAAAAGTGAGAGTGGGGTGGAATTTGGAAACAGAATCAATGAACTTTTCCAGTTTGGACGCAGCACTAATGATATCATTGATATATTGGAGAAAGAGTTGTGGGTGGGTGCCGGAATAGGACTGGAACAAGGAATGTTCCATGTACCCCACGAAGAGATGGCCACCCCCCGAAGTGAAGAAAATGAGAGGAGTTGGAAGAGAAATTGTTGAGGGTAAGGACGAGCTCGACCAAGTGGAGGAGGATGGTGGTAGGTGGGGACGGTTCAGGACTTTGCCCCAGGAAGAAGCTAAGAGCCCTGCGACCTTACTGGTGGGAATTGGATGAGTACAGGGATTACATGTCCCTGGTAAAGAGGAGGCGTCAGACAAATCACGGATGTATGTGCAGGGACTGGATTGGGGAGAGAAGGCTGTGTCAAGGTAGGAAGAGATGAGTTCTGTGGGGCCGGAGAAGGCTGAAACAATGGGTCTGCCTGGACAGTCCTGTTTGTGGGTTTTTGGAAGGAGGTAAAAGCGAGCTGTAGGGGGCTTGGGGACAATCAGCTTGGAGGCAGTGGTGGGGGGAGATCGCTGGATGAAATGAAGCCAGTGACTGTAGTTGATACAATGGCCTGATGTCCCATGGTGGGGTCATTGTCCAGGGAAAGATAAGGCGAGGTATCTGAGATCTCCAATGAAGCTTAGCATAAGCTAGAAGAACAACACCTCATTTTCCACTTGGGGACCCTGCAGCCCTCTGGACTCAATATCAAGTTCAATAATTTTAGGCCTGAAATCCGCTATGTCCTAGCCCCCAGCCCCACACATCAGGTCTTGTTATCACATTGTCTGCCATTACACACCACCTATTGTTAGCCACTACCAGTCTCCATTAACAGTTCACAAAATTAATAGTTATTCACCCTCCCAGCTGGATTGTTATCAACTCCTTTGTCTGTCCAACTGTTCTTCTCTCACTTTGGGCTCTATCCGCAGCTATCATTTATTCCTTATGCCTTTCCCTCCACCCTATTTTCTACATATAAACCAACGTTTTCTGAAGTACCATCAGTTCTGAAGAAGGGTCACCAGACCTGAAATGTTAACTTTGATTTTTCTTCACACACCTGGTGAGCTTTTCCAGCAACTTATGTTTCTGTTTCTGATTTACAGCATCCGTACTTCTTTTGGTTTTTATTCCAAACTGACTGAAATTGTCCCTACAGGATAATGCACCGACATTATCATTAGACAGCACACCTCAGGCAAGGGGAGAGGTTGAGAAGCAAAGTCTTTTTGTGGTCACCTCAGCCAGAACGGGAATTGAACCTGTGTTATTGGTGTTATTGTGCATTACAAGGCAGCTGTCCAGCCATTTCAGCTAACCGACTCATATTAATGCCTTTATATTGAATGTCTAATCAAAGGTTGGTTCTGTTCCGAAGAGGGATCACTAGACCCAAAACATTAAGTTTGCTTTCTCTCCACAGATGCTTCCAGACCTATTGAGATTTTTCCAGGAATTTTTATTTTTGTTTCTTATCAAAGGCTTGTTCAGCACAAAATTGCCTCGTGAGCTAGATAAAAAAATAATCTAGAACTCCATTAGCTATCTCAATTCTATTCGATGCACAGTCTGTGATCTAAGCACTCTGGTCTCTTCGTAGCTGATGGCCCTTTCTCTATTAATTGTAACTCCTATTAATCAATAGCCTGCTTTCTTATCACAGGGTCCAAAAGTGTAAAAATCACTTTGGCTTAGATTGACATCCTGGAAATCGATATCTGCAAAGTTGCCCACTCTGAGCACGAGTCTGTGCCTGTGATATTGCAGGCACATGGATTATGTGTGTACAGTCATTGCCCTTGATCAGCTGTATTCTGTTCCATAATGCGTTTTTATCTCAACACAGCCGTGAATTTGAGATACAAAGTGTTGAGTTAACTTCAGAGAAGCTGTTCAAGGTCCTGGACCCTGTTATTAATTAGTGAAAGTTAAGTTTGATTGCTGTGTTTGACAACAAAAGTCTTGCCCTTTTGACTTATTATCTTACCAATGCCTTTGCACCTTATATCACCATCTTAGTTCTTTAGTTTTATACTGAATTGTCTGATTTAACTTGTCAGCTTATACCCCACCTCAGCGTTCTGTGACTTTTCTCTGTGATTTAAACTTTGTGGCTGTACCTTCAGCAGTAAGATATACAGCTACACTACTAGTGACTGGGATGCTTATATTTTCACATGTTTCTGAACTGGCCATTCACAAACTCCCCTCCTTTACCCACCTGAAATGTCACTGATCATTCTGGTCCAGCCCCCATACATTCTGCATGTGGGTTTTTTTTTCACTCTCTGTAATAACCTTTAACGTCCTCTAAATTATTGATGTAGACAGAGCGAATTTACTCATTAGTACATGATATGTAATTACGATGTTCTTTCCTCAATAAAGCTGTATCTATGGATACTACCTTGTTACAGTCAAATGCCAACAGAAGGCTTGCAATAAGATGGGAATGACATTGTTGGATACTTTTGTAGTTTTCACTACCCCCTGAGACAGTTCCCTCAATGCCAAATTGCTGGAAAATCTCAGTAAGTCTGGCAGCATCAGCAGAGTTAATGCTTCATGTCCAGTGACCCTTTCCTCAGGACAGTTCTGATCCAGTGACCCTTCTTCAGAATAGTTCTGAACTCTGCTTTCTCTCCACAGATGCTGAGCTTTCCCAGCATGTACGGTTCTTTGTTTTTTTTTTAATTCCCTCATTCAACCAGCTCAGGGATGTTGCTGCACACCTCTTGAGGGGGTGGGATGAGAACCTATATCTCTGGGTTCAGAGGTAGAGACTCTACCATTATGCTACAGGAGCCCCTCTGCTAGATTTGATTATTAAAAACACATGCCTGTTTGAACCATGTGCTTGAACTATCGCAGTGTGAGCAAACTTTCGATGTAACATCATAGTACATTTTTATTTATCTGCATTGTATTCATTAACACCCTGTGATGATAAAGCCTTATTTTTTAAGGGCATGCAATAATTTCCCCCTGGTTGGATTTCAGGTAAATTAACTTTCCAATTTTAATTGCCTTATTGTGGCAGCTTTCAAGTTATATCTGTGTCTATTTTGTGTCATCAACAGCAAAGAAACAGAACATATTTCTTTTATTACAGATTTCCTCAAAGATCTTCCATGGCTAACTTTAACATGGATTGCACATCTGAATTGCAGGGAAGGAAAATTTCTAGTCTACATACCGTTTCGTCTTTCTTAAAGAATTCACTGAATTCCACAACCAATTCACTTTTCCACATTCAGAGCTCAAGACAAACTGGCAGAACAAATTGGAATTAATTCTTGGGTCACACTAGGACATCTTTTCTCCTAGCGAGCTCATACCAGCTCCCTCTATGCCTATAAGCAGTGAACCATTTACTGTTCTAACTCTTGCATCCAAACCTCGACCCTTAAACATGTATCCACCATCCCTTGCACTGTGCACTCTTGGAGAAGGTCAGCAGCTCAGTTAGCTGGTTTGTGATGCCAACATGGACCAGACCAAACCCCCTTGACATATATCAAGGAGATAGCCTAGATCCTACTAATTATCTTATTTAAAGGCAAGTTTAAAGCATTGCATTCCAGATTCAATACAAACAAAACAAATGAATTGGCATAACTTTAAGTCTATCAAAGTACTTAACAGAAGATGTATATTATTTAACTGCCAGTCATCAACTGTTCTGACATAGCAACATCCTATAAACACACCCTTGGCAAAGGCACATCCAGCAAAACAGATTTCCCACAGTTGATATTGTTACAAAGGAGTGGTGGTCAAATTACACTGCCCTCCACCAATATTTAAAACCAGAACCCCACAGAGAAGCTTGCCTCACCTCGTAATATGTTAAAGGAAATGTGAAAAGTGGTGTAACTTGCCTCTTGCCTCCCAATCTGCTATAAAGAAGTGGCAAAATAATATGAACTCCTGACAGACACTCTACAATCAACAAGTAACCACTTATTTATCTAATTCTAACATTTAAGAAACAGTAACAGATCTACTAATAAACCAAACAATTGCTGCTTAACTACTAACTATTCCTGAATAAAACAAAATTCTAATGGTGGGCTGTTCCAATAGATACAAGTACCACTTATATGAATCAAATTAATAAAGAAAATAAATTAAAGCGTAATCTCTCAAAATTACATCCAGAATAAGTCTTCTGGAATGTTCTTTGCTTTCTCTGCTGTCCTCAGTTAGGAACATCTTGCTCTGTCGAATTCTTGTATCAGGAATATTTGCTAAGAGTGCCGTAGTACCTTCATTTAGATGATGCTTACTCTGACAGCTTACAGATTTCTGTGAGAGGTAGAGATTTTCTCTTTCTTTGATGGCTGTTGGGAGCCGTCGCCTTAACAGATGACAGTTTTCTCTCACACCAATTTTCAAATGCCCTCTTCTTTTATACCATTGATGACTTATTAATTTCTTACAATAGAATTGGTCCAAGGATGTCATAACCATCAGATTTAAATTTAATTTTGCTTTGGTGTCTAGGACCTGGTTTAAATTAATTGGCTAAATTAAAAAAAAAACCTGTTGCCTTGGTAAAAATGTTGCTTTTCCAGCTAACAGTATAATGTTTTGATACACGTTTTCAATTTCAATAATTCTCCGTGTATCTGCTGCTACCCGCAGATACTCTTTATAAAAATCTCGAAGCCTAAAAAGCACGTCTTTTAAAGGGACCATGCACTCTTCCCCCACCTGTCATTTTACAAATTCTAACGTCCTGCCTTTAAATCCACAAGTATTTTACGAACTTTGCAACACCTCCCCCCTTAGGAAAAAAAATGAGCCATCATTACGAAAAGATGGCTTAATTTGTTTTCTCTAAATTTGAACATCACTATTACAAAAGTACTTGCTAGTAACTTCGACGTAAGTCCAACTTTGTGATGTAAACAGCTTGTCCAACTTTTCCCACATAGTCTTCCAGCCTTGGAATTGGGGATGAGTCTGATTTAATTTCAGAAATTCTTCAGATTTTCTGAAGAAGGGCCTAGGCCCGAAATGTCAGCTTTCCTGCTCCTCTGATGCTGCTTGGCATGCTGTGTTCATCCAGTTCTACACCTTGTTATCTCAGATTCTCCAACATCTGCAGTTCCTACTAAGCCTGTAGGGATGTTGTTTTACTGGAATGGTATTGCCTACGTCAACCTCACGTACTATAGTATCAGTTCTAGAACATAGAACATACAACATAGAACTGTACAGCACAGTATAGGCCCTTTGGCTCACGATGTTGTGCCGAAATTTTACCCAAAACCTAAGGTCTATCTAACCTCCACCCCGACCTTATACTATTATCCATATGCCTATCTAATAGCTGCTTAAATGCCCCTAATGAGGCCGACTCCACTACCCTCTCCGGCAATGCATTCCACGCCTCTACCACTCTTGAGTGAAGAACCTACCTCTGACGTCTCCCCGATATCTACCTCCACTCACTTTAAAACTATGCCCCCTCGTAATAGCTACCTCCATCCTAAGAAAAAGTCTCTGGCTGTCCACTCTATCTACACCTCTGATCATTTTGTACACCTCTATCAAGTCACCTCTCATCCTTCATCGTTCGAAAGAGAAAAGCCCTAGCTCTCTCAACCTTTCCTTGTAAGACCTTCCCTCCATTCCAGGCAACATCCTGGTAAATCTCCTCTGCACCTTTTCCAATGCTTCCACATCTTTCCTGTAATGAGGCGACCAGAACTGGACATAACACTCCAGATGTGGCCAAACCAGGCTTTTTTATAGCTGGAGCATAACTTCACGGCTCTTGAACTCAATCCCTCTATTAATGAAAGCTAACACACCATACGCCTTCTTAACAACTCCATCCACCTGGGTGGCAGCTTTCAGGGAACTGTGGACATGAACCTCGAGATCCCTCTGCTCCTCCGCATTGCCAAGAATCTTTCCTTTAACCCTGTATTCTGCTTTCAAATTTGTCCTTCCAAAATGAATCACCTCACACTTTTCAGGGTTAAACTCCATCTGCCACTTCTCAGTCCAGCTCTGCATCCTTTGTAACCTAGAACAGCCCTCCGCACTGTCCACAACTCGACCCGTCATCAGGTTCTGAGGAAGGGTCACCAGACCCGAAACGTTAACTCTGTTTTCTCCATCACAGATGCTGCCAACCTGCCAAGCTTTTCCAGCAGCCTTACTTACATCTATGTATACCACATCCACTGTTCTACCTTCATCCACGTATTTGGTCACCTCTTCAAAGAATTCAATAAGGTTTGTGAGGCATGATTACGCCTCACAAATCCATGCTGACTATCTTGTATCAAACTGTGCCTATCCAAGTGATCATAATTCCTAATTTGCCCACCACTGAAGTAACTGGCCTGTAATTTCTGGGGTTATCCCTATTCCCTTTTTTGAGCCAGGGAATGATGTTTGCCAGTCTCCAATCTTCCGGCACTATACCCATGGACAGTGAGGATGAAAAGATCATCGCCAAAGGCCCTATGATCTCTTCCCTCGCTTCCCATAGAATCCTTGGATAAATCCCATCAGGCCCGGGGGACTTATCTATCTTCAAGTTCCTCAAAATTCCTCGTACATCTTCCTTACTAACATCCACATCGTATTTTTACATGCATCCTCATAGTGCTGCAACAATCCTTTTGGTTCACTCCTTTGTACCTGAGACAGATAGTTTATTACCCTATCCCATTCTTTCAGGACTTCCACATTATTTAATTTATTCTAAGTTGCAATAAAATCCAAATCATCTGAATTTGATTCCTCGCTCTGAGTGTCAGTAACTAAAACCTGTTTCTCTGGTTGGCTTTCCCTATCATAGTAAGTTTTCAGCATATTCATATGATATTCCTGATAATTTTTTTCCCATCATGTATCTTTACCAGATAATTCACCTGACTTAACTTCTTCACAGTCTGGTAGGGACCACTAAACCTTGCTTTGAAGGGATCTCCTTACATTGGTAACAACACCAATACTTTATCCATCTGGTAAATGTACTAATTTTAGATTTCTTATCTGCCTCTTGCTTCATTAAATGCTGTGCACCCTTCGAATGTTGTCTAGCTAATTCACCTACTGTGTTTAATCTTTCTCTCACCTCAGATACATAATCTAAGTGTGAGATCTCTGAATTCAGACCTATCAACTTGTCCCTAATTAATTTTAAAGGCCCTCTTACTTAGAGTACGAATATCAATTCAAATGGAGTAAACTGCGTCAATTCATTTGGAGCATCTCTAATAGCAAATAATATAAATGGGATACCTTTATCCCAATAATTTGGGTAATCCTGGAAATAAGCGCTCAGCATAGTCTTTAAGGTCTGATGCCACCTTCCCAATGCTCCTTGGGATGCAGGATGGTACACACTTGATTTGAAGTGTTGGATGTCTAAACAATGCATGGCCATCTTAAATTGTTTGGCAGTAAAGTTGGACGCTTGGTCTGACTGAATTGCCCTGGCTAGTCCATAATGGGTAAAAAAAGCAAGCAACTCTTCCACAACCTTTTTTGGCTTGACATTCCATAATGGAATTGCCTCCGGAAATCTGGAGGACGCATCCGTTCTGTTTAGCAAATACTGGTTCACAACTTCTGGTTTTACATTTCAAGAATTCTCTGTGCATCTGCTGCTGCCTGCAAACATTTCTTTTAATCTCCAAGCCTAAAAAAAAAGCCACATCTTTCAAAGGGATCACACACTCTTCCTCCCTTCACTTTACAAACAAATTCTAACATCCTGCCTTCCAATCCACAAGTAGTATACCAAATATTCAACACTGTGTGCTCCTGACATATCAGTATTCAGTATATTATTCCTGATTTCTCAGTACATCAGTTTATAATGTCCAAAATCACATATGTTTTGCAACTGCTCACTCAAGATGATTTGACACCCTGAAGGATATGTGGATGTTGGATGTCACATCTTTTGGGCTCAGTACAGTCTGGCATCAGTGACAGATTGTGAAATCTTACTCAAGGTCTGAAGAGCAGTGGTCCAGCTTAGATCCTTGGAGTTTCTTCAGTTCAGAAAGCAATATGTGCAAGATGCGCGGTTTTCTGCTCTTAACCCCTTTTTCTTCTATCCGATGAGACACATCAAAGCAAAGATAGTAAATTAGTCAGGTGTGATCCATCTTCTGTGGCTATCCTCCATTAACTCAGAAATCTCCAAAGGAGCTTTTCTGTTGCATTTTCCAAGTAAAGGTTCCTGAGACTTTGTTATAATTACTGTGGCTATGTTATCTGTCCGAATGTAGCTCCTGCAATTGGAATATGACAAACCAAGGATCGATCAAGTTGACCCCACAGTGAGCAGACACTTCTTGCTATCCAGAAAAATTACAAGGTACGGTCACGTTAGCCCATAGTTTGGAATGAATTGTCTGAATGTCGCTCGCTATCCTACACAATCGCTATCCTACGCTCAGCAGCTGCATTAGAAATGGGATCAGAGACTATGGATGTTGTTACTCAAGACTCACTGTCCCATTGCAAACAAATACACAGTTCAGTCTTAATATAACTTGTTTTTTTTAAGCTTGCCTTCAATCATTCCTATTTTTTTCCCTAAATTTCAAATTCTTGTATCTTTTTTTACTTCCAGGCACT
Source organism: Rhincodon typus (assembly GCF_021869965.1). Classification (NCBI taxonomy): domain Eukaryota; kingdom Metazoa; phylum Chordata; class Chondrichthyes; order Orectolobiformes; family Rhincodontidae; genus Rhincodon; species Rhincodon typus. The sequence continues at coordinate 3,042,022 of NC_063379.1, read as the reverse complement.
TGCACTGAGCATTGTAAGTACAGACCAAGTTGAAATACATACCTGAAGTCTTCCAAGGTCAGAGGCTTATAACAATACTTTCTCCCGATACAGTGGGTTATCACTGTTGCCGCAGGCACAACCTTTACACTCTATTTATTGTGCACACTCTCTGTTGCACCTTGTTCTGTGAACACTTCAGATACGGTCAATACTGTTTAGTTTAAACACGTACGAAACAAAGATTTAAAATCAGGAGTAGGCCATTCAGCTCCGACCCCACTCCACCATTCACCTTCATCATCTACCCCAATTCCGTTTGCCTCTATGATCAGCTTCTGTCTCTAACATACTGTATGACAGAGTGGAACAGCGTAAATAATCCCAAAAGTTCGCCAATCTCCAACTCAAGTATTTCCTCTGCATCTCAGTCCTAAATGGTTTACGCTTCATTTTTGGCACTAGATTCCCTCATTCTGGACCCCACCATACACACCCCTCCAAGCCCCCATCCCCAACCACACCCAGTCAACAAATCCCTCTTGGTGGAAGTCGTCGTGGGTTTGCTGTCTAAGGATCTTCAGCGTATCTTGTAGATGGTGCACACCGCTGCGACTGAGTCTCAGTGGTGGGGGGTGGGGGGGAGCGGTGCGGCAGGCATGATGGGTTGAAATGACTCCTTCTGTGTCATGAAGCTTCTGTAATCCTGGGAGTGGGATCTTGCTGTGCATTAAAAAACAGTCAGTCAAAGGCCTGCCAGGCCACACAGACTCAGTTACCTCTGTCCCAGGGCATGGGGCTCAGTGTTCTATTGGGGGCAGAAAAATATTTGGGCAGTGTGCACTTTTGTTGGGGCAAATATTTGGAGGGTGGGGCAAAATATTTGCGGATGCAATTGAGGGGGAATATTTGGGGAGGGTGCAATAATGCAGGGTGCAAAATACTTTGCCGCAAACATTTGGGAATGGCAGATATTATGGGGAGGGCAAAGTATTGTTGCAAAAAAATTGGGGGGCTCAAAATTTCGTGTCAAAAAATGTTGAGGGGTGCACAGAACTTGATGATAAAATTAATTGGGGGCTAAAAGTATTGGGGTGGCTAAATCTGGGGACAATATCTGGGGCCTGCAATATTTGACAGGGGCAATATCTGAGGCGAACAAGTTCAGGAGTCGGGCAAAATCGTTGGAGAGAGTGAACAACATTTATTTTATGCAGCAAAATTTGGAGGGGGAATACTTGGTAACACTGCATTTGGGTGAGGTGCAATAATTGCGGAAGGGCATAAATTTGGGAGGGAGAGAAGACCTGGAGGGATGCAATTTTGAGGGGGGCACACATTCAGGGGGCTCCAATCGTTGGGCTGCATGGTGGCCTAGTGGCTAGCACTGCTGCCTCATTGTGGCCAGGCCTGGGTTTAATTCCAGCCTCTGGGTGACTGCCTGTGTAGATTGGCTCATTCTCTCCATGTCTGCATGGGTTTCCTCTGGTTTCTTCCCTCAGTCTGAAGATGTGCAGGTTGGGTGGTTTGCCAAGGAAAATGCAGGGTTACAGAAATAGGGTAGGGGGTTGGGATGGGCTAAATAGCCTGCTTGCACACTGTAGGGATTCTATGATTTATATCAGATTGTGGTGCTTTCAGACACAAAGTAAAGCTCACATGGAGTTCACACAGACATTTATGCAAGGGTTGATATTCACAGACACTCACAGAACACTAATGATAGCAACATGTTCTGTAATGTGTAGCATTTTTTCCTGAATCTGGTCAATTTGAGAGTACACCTTCAATTCCTAGTGATCTCCCTTTGCTCTCAGGTTATCTGCCTCTAATTAAACTGCAAAGTTTGTGAAGAATTTTGTTTGTATCTGGTCAGGCCATCTGCACCATCTTCCAGCTTATTCATTGAAGTGAACAACTGATGACGACAGTGAGTCAGTTCTCTATGGCAATCATTTCTCACATGAAGATACAAGTGCATAATGCACACCTCGCTGACTCACAGGCAGAAGTTGCACATTGCCTTCGAAGCTGCTGTCAACTCAAAACACAATCCGTTGCATTCCCAGACCTTGTTTTTTTATTTCCATTTTTGACAACACTTGACACTGACTTTTCATTCAATAAATTCTAAATGCTTACCCGTCTCTGCCAGGGCTGTGTGTGTGTTTTTTTTTATTTTACTTGCGGGATATGGGAGACACTGGCTGGGTCAGAATTTATTGCTCGCCTTTCACTGCACCCCCTTGAGAAGGTGGAGGTGAGCTGCCTTCATGATCTTTTGCAATCCATGTGATGTAGGCGGACCCATGATGCTGTCAGGGAGGGAGTTCCAGGATTTCATTCCAAAATTTCTGTTCTACTGCACTCTGAGAAGTTGCTTTTATCTTTAACCAATCCGTAGCCAACTTATACTGGTAGATATTAACGTACAGTCATTGAGTTAGCCAAAATGAACGGCAGGACACATTCTCAAGCAAATTAAGGACGTACAATAAATGCTAGCCAGCCAGTGATGCTCATGTCCCAGGAGTTAATAAGGTACAAAATCACAGAGTGATCCATTCCACAGATCCCTAAAGGTGACCAGACATGTTAATAGGTTCGTTAAGAAGACCTATGGGATGCTTGCCTTTATCAGACATGGTGTAGATTATAAGAGCAGGAAGGCGATGTCGGAGCTGTACAGGACTTTGGTGAGGCCACAGCTGAAGTACTGTGTGCACTTTTGGTCCCCTCACTATGGGAAGGATGGGATTGTACTGGAGAGGGGTGCAGAGGAGATTCACGGTGATGTTTGCCTGGGATGGAGCATTTCAGCGATGGAGAGAGACTGGATAAGCTCGGGTTGTTTTCTTTGGAGCAGAGAAAGTTGTGTGGGGACCTAACAGAGATGTGTACGATTATGAGAGGCATGGACAGGCTGGATAGAAGGCAGCTATTCCCCTTATTTGAAGGTTCGACAACAAGAGGGCATAAAGCTGATGTGAAAGACAGGAGATTTAGAGGGGATTTGAGGAAACCTTTTTTTTTCACCTAGAGGGTGATGGAAGTTAGAAATGCCCTGCCTGGGAGGAGCATTGAGGCAGGAAATCTCACAATCTTTTAGAAGTACTTGGAGGAGCTCTTGAAGTGTCACTCCATTCAAGGCTACGGGCCGAGTGCGGGAAAGTGAGACTAATGTAGGTAGCGGTGTATTCTTGGTGGTACAGACTCAATGGGCTGAAGGTCCTCATTTGTACTGCATGATTCTATGATCCATGACCCAAGAACGTTCCAACAATGGTTCAAACTCAATGTTCTTTACTAAAGCAGAGTACCTTAGGGTGGCACTGTGGCTCAGTGGTTAGCACTGCTGCCTTACAGCACCATGGACCTGGGTTCGGTCCCACCCTCGGGTGACTGTCTGTATGAAGTTTGCACATTTTCCCTGTGTCTGTGTGTGTTTACTCTGGGTGCTCCGGTTTCCTCTCACAGTCCAAAGATGTGCAGGCTGGGAGGATCGACCATTTTAAGTTGTGCAGGTTAGGATGGATCAGCCGTGCTAAATTTCCCATAGTGTCCAGGGATGTGTAGATTAGGTGGGTTATAGGGGGATGGGTCTGGGTGGGATGCTCTGAGGGTCAGTGTGGACTTGTGGGGCCGAAGGGGCTGTTTCCACGCTGTAGGGATTCTATGAGGAGTATACTTTGACTCCCAGTTTAACTATGCATGGATGGGATAATTCTGCATCCTTGTGTGTGCAAACTCCTCCATGTCCCATCAAACTGTTCCATCCCTCCATCAGTCTGGTATTTTAGGTGTCTTCACTGAACAGTACACTTCAGGCAACAGAGATTGATTCACCTTTATCTGCTGCCATACAAATTGTGTGGGTCTCTGCCTAAATATATGTCCAGTGGACTGCAAGGAATGAAGAATGATTTACCCCAATCTGCTGCTGTATAGCTCTGCATGTGTCTCAGTTTCAGATCTGAAACTTCTCCAGTACAGTTTCATTCGGTATCTGTGTGTCTCTGGCTCTGTATCTGTGTCTGTAACTCTCACCCCCGATCTCTGAATGCTGTTAAAATGTCTATCCCTCAGTTTCTATGAGGATGTTTAGCATCAGAGGGCGATTTGTGCTGAATGCAGGTCAGTCTTCTCCTGCAACGACATTATTGGGTGATCATTGTTTTCTCTGCGACAACCAAAAAGCTCTCCTCTCTCTCTCTCTTACTTGAATTCTGTGCTTCACTGCAATTGGCCCTCAAGATTGAGGAAGCCTTGCTTGAACTGTTTTACTGACTTGTATCCTCCTGAATTCTGCTACTTTCCTCTTCCATTGTTTACTCCATTGACAATTTGTGTGTCATATGAAAATACTGAAGTTATGTCCTGCGAATGCAAGTCCAGTTCATTGTTATATCACAAAAAGATGCTGAGGTCCGAATGTGAACATCTATGTGATCACACTGTGTAGTTCCTACAACTTGAACTGAACATTAACCATCACCCTGTGCTTTGTCTCTGAGACAATGCTGTATCCTTTCTGCTATGGCCCCTGTAATCCCAAGATTTATCTCAGTGTTCAGCTGTGAGGCTTTATCTCTTCAGCATGAGGGAATTGGACTAAAGAATCTCTATTTTCTCTGGCTCCCAACAAAATTCACTGGAGGGATATTCACAGATTATCAGCATTCCCAGCTAACAACACCGGGGCACATAAAGGATTCAAAATCCATCTTCCTCCAAACTGTCCTCATCTAAAACTCAAAGAGCAGGTAGCGAGTGGAGTTAGAGACAGAATAAAGCTCCCTCCACATCAAACAATCCCAGGACAGGTGAAGTACAGGGAGCTCACTCATTGATGACGCAGTCAAATATTTGAAGAAATGTTGCAATCCGATAAGAGATGCAGAGTCAAACTCTGGCTAAACTGTCTTCATCACACACCCCCAAAACACGGATATACACATACACAGTGATGCATCAGGATAGACCACCAGAGTGAGGCCAATGATGCATTTGGATGGACAGTGACAATAAGTGGGAGGTCAGTGATGTATCCATTGTTGGAAGCCCATCTTGTTCACTGAGACTCCTTTCCTCGGGAAAAAAAAAAGCATGTTATCCTCACTTGGTCCTTCACATTACAGAAGTTTCTGAGCAACTGGGGATGAGGGATAAGTGCTGACCTCGGCAGCAATGCACACATTCATTGTGTGTGGAAAATCACATTGCAATCTGTGAGTGAAATGTTCTTGTTTAAAGAGGGCCATTCCAGCCCTAGAGTATAGAAGGGCAGCACTGAGAAATATTTTCATACTTGGAATAAGCTGTATCGTTCCGGCATTGAAATAATTTGTGACCTCGGGATGGGGCTCATGGTGTTTGAGTGGACAACGTTATTGTTAGATTCCAGATTCTGTTTTTGTCATTTCATTATGATGCACTGAGCAGCAATGCTCCTTCATAATCAGGATTAAACGCGTTATTAATTAGTTTTGTCATTAATTAGTAGTTAGTAATTAGTAATTGGTTTGTTCATTTACAGAAATTTGAAAAATAAACAGCGACAAAACTGAGCAATGCTGTAACCTCATAAAGCTGATGTGAAAGACAGGAGATTTAGAGGGGATTTGAGGAGACTTTTTTTTTCACCTAGAGGGTGATGGAAGTTAGAAATGCCCTGCCTGGGAGGAGCATTGAGGCAGGAAATCTCACAATCTTTTAGAAGTACTTGGAGGAGCTCTTGAAGTGTCACTCCATTCAATCTCCCCAAGAAGCTTCCACACAGTATAAGGCAACGTCTCTGTGAATGCATCAGCTCAGTGTTTCATACAAGGAGCTTGTCAGCTGCCTGAAGGGACAGATCGGCTCACAGGGAAAAATGCATCAACCAATTCAACAAGTGGAGAAGGCGACCTACATCGTCCTTGCTTTTACTGGCATCCCTGGTATGGCATTATGACAATCTGCTGCTGATCTGCTCTCTGGTTTTAGCATTTGAACAATAATGTCTCCAGCTCACTGACTGTTCAGTGTTATCCAGACACTGGGACAGTGACAACAAATCACTGAGCAGCAATCTTTGTACAATTCTCCACTGACAGAGAATCCCAACTTCACTGCTGCTGCAGTATTTTCTGACCTCAGTGTTCTGTCATCTGTGCCGGTTTCATGCGATTTGAAAGTGTGACGAGAGATCAGGCAGGTTAGTTCTGAAGAAGGGTCACTGGACCAGAAATGTTGACTCTGCTTTCTCTCCCACAGATGCTGCTGGGCCTGCTGAGCAATTTCTGTTTTTGTTATACAAATGTGGCACATTTTTGCAAGAATTTAGAAAGTTAGGGGTGATCTGAGTGAAGTCCTGCAAGACTTTAACAGGAAAAGATTAATTATTTTCACTGGATGGGGATTCTAGAATGAGGGAGCATAGTCTGAGAATTAGGTCCAGGCCATTCAGAAGAGAAGTTAGGAAGTTCTTCTGCATACAGATGTTGGGAAGAGATTTGGAAGTCTCTTCCACAAATGGTAATGTATAGTGGATCAGTTGTGAATTTTAAATCTGAGTTGGGTTATTTTTTTCATAAGCAACGGAGTTCAGGGATATGCACTCCAGTTCGATTTGTAAATCTTCATCAAACTACCATCCCTTCTGGAATTTTTCACCGCTTCAACGACTCTGATCAGTGGATTCAAATCTTGACAGATTTCTTCCTGATCCCTACATGTTGAGATGTTGGCAATGTACAGATGTGTAAATTTACAGTGTAAATACCACAGCGGTCCTAACAGTCACACTTTGTCACTAAGGGAGCCCTGCATGCCCTGTTATGCTGCATTTGTGTAAGGCACATGGAGTAGCCTTGTTTGATATCTTACCCGATTCTAATGACCTGTTTCCTGGTCCTGCTGCAGCTCTGATCAGGATTTGGTCCAATGTCAAGAGCAGGGTATTACCTAATCTAAGGAGAAGGGGACAGTTTTTTTTTGACAGTCCAATCACCAGTCCTATGACTGAGTTTGGCAGGGAGATTTCTACTGGGCTTTTGCACCTGCTGGAGTTGGAGCTGAGAACTGTAGGAATATATTGCAGTCCTTCAAATAATGCAACAAAACACAATTACAGACTTCATTCTGCTGTCCTAGGAGGGGCTGCTAGGTCTGTTTCTGTCCAAACTTGATAACTTTTTGAGTGATTTGGGCTGGAGAACAATCCTAGGTGGGTGTGAAAGTCTTATAATTAAAACTCACTCAACCACAAACCACTTGCACTCACACAATGCACAGTTTTTTTGGTGATAAATCTTTATTTCTCTGAAATAAGCAGGGGGAATTTCTGATCATTAATTCACTCTGCCTTTTCCCATTTGTCTCCTGCAGTTAACTTGCTGGTGATTGTTATTCTTTCCCGTGGCAAGTGTGGTGTATCCCCTTGCACTACACACTACCTGGTGCTTATGGCAGCTGCAGATCTGATGGTCATCATCACTGATGTTGTACTGAGGAGATTTCCCTATTATTATCTCCCACCATCTTTCCCGGACATCACTCCCATGTGTTGTGTTACTGCGGTCCTGTACCGCGCAGCCAGGGACTGCTCTGTCTGGTTCACAGTCACTTTCACCTTTGACCGATTTGTGACCATTTGTTGTCAGAAGCTGAAAACAAAATATTGCACTGAGAAAACTGCGACTGTGGTTCTAGCAACAACCTGCACCCTGTTCTGTTTGAAAAACATTCCCTTCTATTTTCAGTATGAGCCTCTGTGGATAACCAACAATGTGCCATTCTACTGTAAAACAAAGTCAATTTACTTTACTGAGATTTGGTGGGTGGCATTAGATTGGTTTGATACAGTTTTAACCCCTTTACTGCCATTCGCTTTAATTCTGTTGCTCAATGCTCTGACAGTCAGGCACATTTTAGTGACCAGTCGAGTCTGGAAGAGACTGAAGGGTGAGAGCAAAGGAGAGAATCACAGAGACCCAGAGATGGAGAGCAGAAGGAAGTCTGTGATTTTGCTCTTCACCATCTCTGGGAGCTTCATTCTTCTGTGGTCAATCTTTGTTGTGCATTTCGTGTATTATGTCATTTAAGGAATCAATCCTGACGATTACTCGCCTTTTCTATATAATTTCAGTAAAACGGGTTACATGTTGCAAATCCTACATTGTTGCACAAACACATTTCTTTATGCAGCAACATTGTCCAGGTTCAGAGCGAAGATCAGTAACGCAGTAAAATATCTAGTTACACAAATTCCTTGTATTATGAATAAATAAAAGACCTCGGTGAAGCCCACAGGAGGGTCCCGTTTTTTCTAGGCTATATATTTTTTTCACGCATGGGACGTGGGCATTGCTGGATGGGTCAGGTGTTTATTACCCATCTGTAGTTTCCTCTTGAGAAGGTGGTGGTGAGCTGCCTTCTTGAACTGCTGCAGTCCATGTTAGGGAAGGAATTCCAGGATTTTGACCCAACGACATTGAAGGAACGGCGATATATTTCCAAGTCAGGATGGTGAATGGCTTCGAGGGGATCTTGCAAGGTGTGGTGTGCCCATGTATCTGCTGCCCTTGTCCTTCTAGATGGAAGTGATCGTGGGATTGGAAGGTGCTGCCTGAGGATCTTTGGTGAATTTCTGCAATGCATCTTGTAGATGGTACACACTGCTGCGACTGAGCATCGGTGGTGGAGGGACTGAATGTTGGTGGATGTGGTGTCAATTAAGTGGGGGTTGCTTTGTCCTGGATGGTGCAGGAAGAGAGTTGAGTAGGGAATGTGCATATTCCCCATTGTAGCACAATCCAAAGGAATTCTCCAGAGAAGTGGAATTTGTTACGTGGTAACTCCTATCAGCTTGGAACCCTCTGTAAGGTGCCATCAAGCAAATCCTTTGGAGGGTTTTGATGAAATAAAACAGAATAGTTAATCATAAAATGTTTGACTCTTAAATATGTGATTTCACTCCTCTGTAGAGCTCAACAGACATCATACTAATATCACAACCAACCAACCATGAGCTGTTTTGATGTCAGAAATTGTGGCAGATGATTACTTGATATTATTATAACCCATCCACCAAACAAATGATAACAACCTGTTTTCTCTGTTTCAGCATTAAGCTGCTCAGTTCCAATGGGCTGCTACTCCAATGCAGCCTAATCAGAAATTTCATGTCATGGGGTGCAGGGTCAAAATTATGCAGCAAATCTCCTTTGCGCTGAAATTGATATAATGCTACCCTCTGGTGGCCATCACATGCCACTGCTCAGGGTGTGGTGGGCTTTGAAAACCCTCAAGGATTCAGTCAGCGATGTACAGAAACTGACAACACCCCCAACGTACAAATAGACACACGGCCACCCACAGACACGCACACACATAGGTGCACTCACTGACCAGCACTGTGCATGTTCATTTCCTTCCCCTCATATCTCTGACAATGTCGCAAGGCATAGGGTAAAACTTCCCGTGTCTCCAAAGGCATTGTTTGAAGAATGAAACAAATGTGCAATGTGAAAGATTCACAGACTTCGATGTTTTCTCCAAAATAAAATTTGCTGCTTGTGCAGTGGCATGGAGAGTCCAGCAGTGGGTGCCATTGTATCACTTTAAACACAAGAGGAATGGACAGGGAAGAGAGAGGGTCTGAAGAAGGGTCTAGGCCCAAAACGTCAGCCTTCCTGCTCCTCTGATGCTGCTTAGCCTGCTGTGTTCATCCAGCTCTACACCTTGTTATCTCAGGTAGAGAGAGGACTCGCCCCGAAAACAACAGAGATCCCATTGGACAGAGACACAGACACAGAGATAGAAGCAAACACAGAAACACACTGATACAGGGTGAAGCAAACCCCAGGAGCAGATTCTGTCGCACATAGAATCATCTGTGGAGACAGGTTCTCTGCCCTGTATCATACTCTGCCTCTCGTGCTCTCCCTCCTCCATTTCTCTCTCCTACAACAGCCCCTCCCTCTTCCTCCCTCATGCCCCTGTCAAACACTCCCGCCATCTCTGGCTCTCCTGCCCCCTCCCTGTCGACCACTCCCCTCCTCAAGAACTCAAGGGCATGGTCACTGTCGAATGCGCCCCCCCCCCCCACCCCGATCTACCTCCTCTCGCAGACTCGCAGCCCCTGGGCTGGAGCACACGGTTGAGTATGCGCAGAGACTAACAGGCCTATTGAGTGACTGCAGTAATGCACAGCAAGATTCTAGTCTTCAGCCATTCCCTACCACACACTCAATGAGAAATGTACTTCATGTCCCTTCCACTTGTCCTCTCCCCTTTTTCAACAACAGTGGGGGTAAAACCCAGGAGAAACAAGGAAAAGGTGGATCCCAACTGTATCAATTGTACAGCACTCAGCGGCACTGAGTTCTTTACCAGACAGAGAGGGACAGAGCGCAGGAATCCAGGGAGAGACACGGAAAGAAAATGTTGGGAGAGAAAAAGAGAAGGACAGACAGTAGGAGGGAGTGAATGAGAGAAAGACAGACAGGCAGATGAAGAGGGGGGGGAGAGAGAACAAGAGAAGGATAGACAGACTGAGGGAGGGAGAGAACAAGAGGATAGACATACCGAGGGATGGGGAGAGAGGGAGCGAGAGAAGGTCAGACAGGTAGAGGGAGGGGGACAGAGAGAACAAGAGAACCGTAGACAGAGAGAGGGAGGGAAAGAACGCAAGAAGGGCAGACAGATGAAGGGAGTGAGAGAACGAGGGAAGGAAACATGGATAGATGGACAGATGGAGTGAGGGAGAGAATGAGATCAGGGCAGGCAGGCAGCTAGAGAGACAGACAGAGTGAAAATCCAGAGAGAGAAACAGAATGTTAGGCAGTTACAGGGAAAACGAGGGATAGAGGAGAGAAAAGCCAGGCAAAGAAAGAGAGAAGGGCAGACAGAGAGCAAGAGAAAAATCCCAGAGAGAAACATAAGACAGAGAGAGAGAGTCAGAGAGACAGACAGATACAGAGAGTGAGAGAGCGAGAGAGACAGGCAGAGAAAGATAGAGAGCGAGAGAGAGAGTTGCAAACAACAGAAAAAATAGACCTAAGAAACCAGGGGCGCAGCTGTGATCTACAGACAAGAGCAGCACAGTCTCATAGGGCTGAGGCAATGTTGAAGAGAGAGATGAGTGAGTATGTTGGTTTTGGAAAGTTTGAATATTAAACATTCCTTTCAGTGAGTGCGTTCCAGACCACAGCAATTTGCGGTGTGAAGAAAAATGCTGTCATATTGGCTTTAATTTATGAATTACCTTCTGAACCTGTGGCCACTGAAAACAAGTCCTTCCTATTAATAAACCTGAATCCTAACGTCTGTTTTTGTTTTGTTTGAAACTTTAACCATTTCATGCAAAAGGAGACAGCCTGGTGAGGTAACCTAGGAAACGTTATTGAAGTTATGAAATAATGCTCCATAAAGCAGGACGTTGAATTGAAAGGTATACTATGGGCTTGCTTTCCAGTTCAGATGGGGACAATGAGTCGACATTTAATCTCGGGACTCACTCCAATACTTTGAGATTCTTGTGTTTCTGACAGGACAGCAGGCAATATTAAGCTCAAAGTTTTTGAGAATATTTGTAGCTCTGGTTGTGGATGAGGTTGTAGACTTGTTCGCTGAGCCGGTGTGTTTGGTCGCAGACGTTTTGTCACCCTGCTAGGTAACATCATCAGTGCGCCTCTGGTGAAGTATTGGTGTTCTGTCCCGCTTGTTATTTATATGCCTCGGTTTGCTGGGGTGGTTGGCATCACTTCCAGGTTCTGTTTCTCAGTGGTTTGTGTATGCGGTCCAGTTCAGTGTGTTTGTTGATGGAGTTTCGGTTGGAATGCCAGGCCTCCAGGAATTCCCTGGCATGACTCTGCTTGGCTTGTGCTGTTACGGATGCGTTGTCCCAGTCAAATTCGTGTCCTTTTTTGTCTGTGTGTATTGAAACCAGTGAGACTTGGTCATTTTTATTGGTGGCTACTTGGTCCATGTACTTCGTCCATGTACCCCCCCCTCCCCCACCCAGGTATCAGGATAGACCACAAACCAACAACCACCCTGCGACAGCTACTGATGGATGTAAACGATCGCAGCCCACAATCAATAAAACTAACATAACATACAAAATAACATCATTTTCTGATGAAGGGTCTAGGCCCGAAACGTCAGCCTTCCCGCTCCTATGATGCTGCTTGGCCTGTTGTGTTCATCCAGCTGTACACCTTGTTATCTCAGATTTTCCAGCATCTGCAGTTCCTACTATCTCTCATGGCATACAAAATACCATGCAAGGACTGTGAGAAACATTACATAGGCCAAGCTGGAAGAAAACTAACAATAAGGATACACGAACACCAACTAGCCACCAAGAGACACGACCAATTCTCACTGGTCTCAGTACACACGGACAAAGAAGGACACAAATTCGACTGGGACAATACATCCATAATATCACAAGCCAAACAGACAGATGCCAGGGAATTCCTGGAGGCCTGGCATTCCAACCATCAACAAACACATTGAACTGGATCCGACATACAAACCACTGAAAAACAGAACTGGAAGTGATGCCAACCACCCCAGAAAACCCAGGCATATAAATAACAAGCGGGACAGAAAACCCGCTTCAGAGGAGGCGCACTGACGATGCTACCCAGCAGGATGACAAAACGTCTGCAATCAAACACAACGGCTCAACGAGCAAGTCTACAACCTCAATACGAATTTCAGCTTCAGACTTGGTGCACATGCTTTGGTGACTGAAAACTGCTGCTTGCTGATTCTTTTTCCAAGCCACAACCTCTTGTAAGGTCAATGATGCTATTATATTCTAATTGGCCAGGATGATGCTAGTTTCTAATTGGCTCGAGGTGTGTCTGATCAAGCTGTGATTGGTCCTTACGGGTGACAGACGTTGACTACTGTCACCTCCTGCAACTTCCTCGCAGACCATAACAAATAGGAAGACACGTAGGCTGTTTGGCTGATATTCACTAGGAACATGGCTGATCCAGCATTCCTCACGTGCAATTTCCTGTCCTATCCCCGTAACCATTCATTCCCCGACTGATCAAGAATCCATCTATCTCAGCCTTAAATTCACACGGGGTCTCTGTAACCCACAGCTCTCTGTGGCAGGCAGTCCCAAAGACTCTCATCGCTCTGAGAGAAGAAATTCCCCCTTACCTAAGACTTAAATTCATCCCCTTTATTCTGAGTGTATGCCCTCTGGTTCTATACTCACACAATGGGTGGGGAGGGGAGGGGGGGAAACATCTTCTTTGGCATTTACCCTGTCAAGTCTTTAAAGAATAATATGTTTCAATGAGATCACCTCTCATTCTTCTGAACTCCAATGAGTAGGATGTCAACTCATTTAATCTTTGCTGACAAGTCAGTCTATCCATATGGGAATCATCCTGATTGATTATTTAAGGCATCGCTTATCCATGGATCCATCCACTTAATTTTGGCCCCATTTTGTTACTTCCATAAGATGAGGGGCTATTTTCCAACTCTTTCTGTGCCCATTTGTTCGGGTTAGGGGATAGTATGGTGTTGTGCCCTTGCGAATGAAATCCTGAACTTCAAGTCAATGTTTTTATTTAATTGGTGAAAATTTCTCATTTCAGCGAAGACCCACCACTAGCTTTTTTCAGAGGCCGTTTGTTAGTTGGTGTGTTTTCTCTCTCCGTGCTTGACAGTTGATGGATGAGTTTACTCATTTTTAAAACCAATGTCGTGGAAAAAAAACTGAAGCTTTATGAAGGAGATCATAAAGTGCAAATACAAATTGCAAAGTAGCTGGTGATATTATAGAGAAAGTGTACAAAGTGTACATAGCATATAAAGAGTAATGTAGTGAGATATTGTTATACATTATGTCAGTACATTGTCAAGAGTGTCAAAAGTCGAAAGAATTGTAGTTAAGAACTCCAGCACAGACAGTCACAAAGTTAATTCACAAAAAGTAATACATCTAGCCAATCTCTTCTAAAATGCGACGCATTGTATTAAAACCACTGTGGAGCGCACCTTTTATTTCTTCATCCTTCCTTCCTGAAATAAATTCCTCCCAGCCTTCCATTGTTGCTGAAATCAAACCTTTTCCAATAGGAATTAAACCAGCTGGAATCTATTCATCCGTGAAATTTGTACATGCCCTCTGGTTCTAGACTCTCGCAATGGTGGTGGTGGGAGGGGGGGAAGAGGTGTGGTGGGGGGGAACGGGGTGTGGAAGCATCTTCTCAGCATTTACCCTGTCAACTCTTTTGAGAATACTATACGTTTCAATGAGATCACCTCTCATTCTTTTGAACGTTGTGAGAACTGGAAATAAACTGAACAGGGGCTTCTATTAATTCACTCGTGTTTTAGCCTAATTCTGTTCAAAATCCCATGTTGAATGAAGATAACCAATGTGACAGTATTGGTTATTTGAAAAATAAATCATTCCAAACCCCTCAATTAGATTACATTCTGTATCTCACTCTCTAGTATTTGTTATTCTATATATATTACATATATATATAGCTGGATGGATTACCTTGATTAGATTACAGAGTGAAACTTATTCCTCGCTGTTATTCTACACATATATAAAGCCCCTGAGAACAAAGAGCATAGAATCCCTATAGTGTGGAAACAGGCCCTTCGGCCCAACAAGTCCACACCGACCCTTGGAGCATCCTACCCATGCCAACTTCCTTATAAGCCACCTAAGCTACGCATCCCTGAACGCTACGGGCAATTTAGCATGGCCAATCCATCTAGCCTGCACATTTTTGGACTGTGGGAGGAAACTGAAGTATCCGGAGAAAACCCACACAGACATGGGAGAATGTGCAAACTCCACGCAGACAGTCGCCCAAAAGTGCGATTGAACCTGGGTCCCTGGCACTGTGAGGCACCCCGATCACCTTGTTTATATTCCAGTCTCTAGCTCACTTCCCAGAATCTGTTATTATACATATATCTACACCAGTCCTTCGATTAGATTATAGTCTGTTACTTGCTCCCTATTATGTGTTGTGCTGTGTATAAACTTGCTGAAATCATCAATTCAATTCCAGTCTCTAATTCTTTACAAACAAAATGGTCAAGTTTTGAACCAGGAGCAGAAACAGGGAAAACAGCAATTTAATTTTTATGCATTCTTTCTTTCCCAACAAAAAAGAGACTCTGGAATTCCGTCAGTTTTATGAGTAGAGCTGATAGGAACACAGGGATAAACTATAGTCTACACCATAAACAGACGAAGTCTGTTCGAAAGGATATGCAAGTTTTGATTCATTAAGATGCAAATTTCAGACTGTTGAAACCCACCGCCCTGAGATAATTAAACATTTCGGCAGGGTCTAGTAAAATTTCCAAACTTCAAACAGCTAGAGAGATAGAAATATAGAAAAAGTGATATGTTTGGTTCGGGATTGAATTGTAGGTGCCAGGCCTTGTTCAGAATCTGTCTCAGAGTTTTGAACTTGATTCAGTTCTGTGTTATCATGATAACAAGAATTTATAACATAGCACAATGTGCCACTGTGAGTTCACATTTTGTGTTGTCTAAAAATAAAGTAAATGGATCTGCAATTAAACAAACTTCATTGACCCCGAAATACATGTGTGTCAGGGTCACACAGCATGACAATGGACCCCTCAGTCCAATCAGTCCATGCCAAACATAATCCCAAACTGAACATGCCTCACCGGCCTGCACTTGGCTCACATCCCTCCAATAAAATTCTTACTCATGTGCTTATCCAAATGACTTTTAAACATTGTAACTTTACCAGTATCCACCACTTCCTCTGGAAGTTCATTCCACACACGAATCAGTCGCTGTAAAAAAGTTGCCTCTCATGACTTTTTAAAAATCTTTCTCCTCTGGAAATATTTCTCCTGTGGCCGGGGACTGTTTGATGGGGACAAGGTAGAGGGAACCTTACTTTGTATCCAACCCATTATGTAACTGTCTTGGGAGTGTTTGATCAGGACGGTGTAGAGGGAAAACACAGTGTGGAGCTGATGGAACACAGCAGGCCAGGGAGCATCAGAGGAACAGGAAAGCTGACGTTTCGGGTTGGGAGATTTTCTGAAGAAGAGTCCCGATCCGAAACATCAGCTTTCCTGTTCCTCTGATGCTGCCTGGTCTGCTGTGTTCCTCCAGCTCCACACTGTGTTATCTCTGACTCCAGCGTCGGCAGTTCTTACTATCTCTGGCGTAGAGGGATGTTTTCTTTATGTCCACTACTCTTGAAATCCCCCACCCTAGCGAAAAGACACGTGTTCCAGTGAAAACATGTCCCAGTTCGAGGCTCTTCTTATAACTCAAACCCTCCATTCCTACTCAGTCTTTTCTGAGCCCTCTCCAGTTTGATAATATCCCTCCAATAACAGAGTGACGAGAACTATACACAGTACTGCTGAGCATGACAGCACAACTCCTCTACTCAAAAGTCTGAGCAATGGAGGCAAGCGTGCCAACCACCTTCTTAACCAACCTGCCTACATGTCATGCAGACCTCAAGGAATTGTACACCTGAGCCCCTACAATGCCACATGAGGCCCTACTTTTTTGTGAGGGAGTGAGTGTGACATTGAGGGAGTGAGCGTGACTCTGCGGGAATAAGTGTGACTGAGGGAGTGAGTGCAATTGTGAGGGAGTGAGTGTAACTGGGTGGGATTGAATGTGACAGTGAGGGAGGGAGAGTGTGACTGTGAGTGAGTGAGTGCAACTGTGTGGGAATGAATGTTTGAGGTGGAATTCGAGTGAGAGCTCGCAAGTGAGTGTGTATGAGAGGTCTGTGTCAGAAGTTGTGATTCAGTGATGTGTTGAGTTTGTAATGCTCGACAAAAATCTGAAATGGTGAACTGAGAGTAGCATGGATCTTGCAGCTGCCCCTGAGATTCAGGCCTATTTCTAGATTTACTTCTTTCTTTTTTACAGTTATTACACTTCAGTTGTATAAGATTTTTACTTTGATTCATCTTTAGTTCTTTTATAGTCAAAAATGCAAAAAATACCCTGAAAAAATCCCAAAAGAAATGCACATTTTTGTTTATTCAAACAGAGTTCTGTAAAATGAGAACATAAGAACCAGGAGCAGGAGTAGGCCATCTGGCCCATCGAGCCTGCTCCATCATTCAATATAATCATGGCTGATCTTTTCATGGACTCAGCTCCACTTACCCGCCCGCTCACCACAACCCTTAATTCCTTTACTGTTCAAACATCTATCTTTGCCTTAAAATCATTCAACGAGGTAGCTTCAACTGCTTCACTGGGTAGGGAATTCCATAGATTCACAACCCTTCGGGTGAAGAAGTTCCTCCTCAACTCAATCCTAAATCTGCTCCCCCTTTTTCTGAGGCTGTGTCCCCTAGTTCTAGTTTCACCCGCCAGTGGGAACAACCTCCCTGCTTCTATATTATCTATTCCCTTCATAATTTTATATGTTTCTGTAAGATCCCCCTCATTCTTCTAAATTCCAATAAGTATAGTTCCAATGAGTATCTACTCAATCTCTCCTCATAAGCCAAACTTCTTAATTCTGGGATCAACCTAGTGCTCCTCCTCTGCACCCCCTTCGCTGCCAGTACATCCTTTCTCAAGTAAGGAGAACAGAACTGTACACAGTACTCCAGGTGTGGCCTCACCAGCACCTTATACAGCTGCAGCAAAACCTCCCTGTTTTTAAACTCCATCCCCCTAGCAATGAAGGACAATATTCCATTTGCCATCTTAATAACCTGCTTCACCTGCAAAACAACTTTTTGTGATTCATTCACAAGGACACCCAGGTCCCTCTGCACAGTAGCATGATGCAATTTTTAACCATTTAAATAAAAATCCATTTTGCTGTTATTCCTATCAAAATGGATGATCTCAAAGTTATCAACATTGTACTCCACTTGCCAAACCCTAGCCCACTCACTTAGCCTACCTCTATCCCTCTACAGACTTCCAGTGCTCTCTGCATATTTTCTTCTATCACATATTTTAGTGTCATCTGCAAACTTTGACACACTGCAGGGAAAGCGTTGGCCTAGTGGTCTTATCGCTAGACTATTAATTCAGAAACTCAGCAAATGTTCTGGGGACCAGCGCTCGAATCCGGCCATAGCAGATGATGGAATTTGAATTCGATTTTAAAAAATACACTGGAATTAAGAATCTACTGATGGCTATGAAGCTGTTGTTATTGTCAGAAAGAAAACACCTGGTTCACCAATGTCACAGAGCCTACATGTGACTCCAGACACACAGCAATGTGGTTGACTCTCAATTGCCCTCAGAAAGGGCATCCGGTGGTATCAATCGGTACAAAATGTCAAAGAAATGAAACCGAACAGATCTCCAAGTATCAACCTGGGCCCCGGAAGAGACAACAGCAGAAACAGCTCTGTCGAGTCTACAAAATGCTCCTCGCTAACATCTGGGCATTAGTGCCAAGGTTGGGAGTCTCACAGACTAAGCAGCCTGACAATTTAATACTCATGGAATCATACCTCACAGACAATGTTCCAGACACCACCATCACCATCCTTGGATATGTCCTGTCCCACCGGCAGTACAGACCCAGCAGAGGGGACAGCACAGTGGGATACAGTAGGGAGGGAGTTGCTGTGGGAGTCCTCAACATTGACTCCAGACCTCATGAAGTCTCATGGCTTCAGGTTAAACATGGGCATAGAAACCTCCTGCAGATTACCACGTACCATCCTCCCTCAGTTGATGAATCCTCCATGTTGAATAACACTTAGAGGAAGCACTGAGGGTGGCAAGGGCACAAAATGTACTCTGAGTGGGGGATTTCAATGTCCACCACCAACAGTGGCTCAGCAGCAGTACTACTGATCGAGCTGGTCGGGCCCTAAAGGACACAACTACTAGACTGGGTCTGTGGCGGGTGGTGAGGGAACCAACAAGAGGGAAAAACATACTTGACCTCATCCTTACCAATCTGCCAGCTGTAGATGCATCTTAGCAAGACGGTAATGGTAAGAGTGACCATTGCACAGTCCTTGTGGAGTCGAAGTCCCGCGTTCACATTGAGAACAACCTCCATCGTGTTGTGTGGCACTATCACCGTGCTAAATGTGACAGACGTTGCATAGATCTAGCAACTCAAGGCTGGGCATCCATGAGGCGCTGTGTGTCATCAACAGCAGCAGAATTATACTCCACCACAATCTGTAAACTCATGGCCCAGCATATCCCCCACTCAACCATTACTATCAGGCCAGGGGATCAATCCTGGTTCAATGGAGAGTGCAGGAGGGCATGCCAGGAGCAACACTAAGCATACCTGAAGATGAGGATTCAACCTGGTGAAGCCACCAAACAGGACTACTTGCACACCAAACAGCATAAGCAACAATTGATAAACAGAGCTAAGCGATCCCACAACCAACGGATCAGATCTAAGCTCTGCATTCCTGCCCAATTCAGTCGTGGATGGTGTTGGACAATTAAACAACACTCTGGAGGAGGAGGCTCCACAAATATCCCCGAACTCTGTCATGGAAAAGCTCAGCACATCAGTGCAAAAGATAAGGCTGAAGCTTTTGCAGCAATCTTTAGCCAGAAGTACTGTGTGGATGATCCATCTTGGCCTCCTCCAGTGTTCCATGGCATTACAGAACTAGTCTTCAATCAATTCGATTCACTCCACGTGGACTAGAGGGGAGGTCATATTAGATTCAGTGCGAGGCAACGAACCAGGCCAGGTGTCTGATGTCTCGGTGGGAGAGCATTTTCGTGATAGTGATGACAACTCCCTGACCTTTATTATAGTCTTGGAAAGGGATAGGACCAGATGGTATGGGAAAGTTTTCAATTGGGGGAGGAGGAATTATCATGCTATTAGGCAAGAACTGCGGAGCATAACTTGGGAACAGATGCTCTCAGGAAAATGCACAACAGAAATGTGGAAGTTGTATCGGGAGCACTTGCTACGAGCTCTGGATAGGTTTGTCCCACTGAGGCAAGGAAGAGATGGTAAGGTGAAGGAACCTTGGATGACAAGAAATGTGGAACATCGAGCCAAGAGGAGAAGGAAGCCTACTTAAGGTTGAGGAAGCAAGGATTGGACAGGGCTCCAGACGGTTACAGGATAGTCAAGAAGGAAGTGAAGAATGGACTTAGGAGAGCTAGAAGTGGGTATGAAAAAGTCTTGGCGTGTAAGATTAAGGAAAACCCTAAGGCATTCTATATTTATGTTAGGAAAAAGAGGATGGCCAGAGTGAGGGTAGGGCCAATAAGGGATAACGGAGGGAACTTGTGCGTGGAGTCAGAGGAGGTAAAGGACGTCCTTAATGAATACTTTGCATCAGTATTCACCAGTGAGAGGGACCTTGACGTTTGTGAGGACAGCATGAAACAGGCAGATATGCTCAAACAGGTTGATGTTAGGAATGAGGATGTGCTAGAACTTTTAAAAAACATGGGGATAGATAAATCCTCTGGGCAAGGTGGGATATACCCATGGTTTCTGCAGGAAGCCAGGGAAGAGGTTTCTGCGTCTTTGGGGATGATCTTTGTGTCCTCACTGTTCACTGGAGTAGTACCTGATGATTGGAGGGTGGAAGATGCTATTCTATTGTTCAAGAAAGGGAATAGGGCTAATCCTGGGAATTACAGACCTGTCAGTCTTACTTCTGTGGTGGGGAAATTATTGGAGGGGATTCTGAGAGATAGCGGTTAGGGTTATCTGGAAGAGCCCAGTTTGATTAGAATTAGTCAGCATGGCTTTGTGAGGGAAATGCCATGCCTCACTAGCATTATTGAATTCTTTGAGGATGTGATAAAACACAATGATGAAGGTCGAGCAGTGGATGTGGTGTACATGGATTTTAGCAAGGCATTTGATAAGATTCCCTATGGTAGGCTCATTCAGAAAGTAGGGAAGCACGGGATTCAGGGAAATTTTGGCTGTCTGGATACAGAATTGGCTGTCCAATAGAAGACAGAGGGTGGTAGTAGATGGAAAGTATTCAGCCTGGAGTTCAGTAACCAGTGGTGTTCCTCAGTGATCTGTTCTGGGACCACTGCTCTTTGTGAAGTTTATAAATGACTTGGCTGAGGAAGTGGAAGGATTGGTTAGTAAGTTTGCCGATGACATGAAGGTTGGTGGAGTTGTGGATAGTGTGGAGGGCTGTTGTAGGTTGCAACGGGACATTGACAGGATGCAGAGCTGGGCAAAGAATGGCCGATGAAATTCAACCCAGAAAAGAGTGAAGTGATTCATTTTGGAAGGTCAAATTTGAATGCAGAATACAGGGTTAATGGCAAGATGCTTGGCAGTGTGGAGGAACAGAGGGATCTTGGGGTCCACGTCCGTAGATCCTTCAAAGTTGCTATCTAAGTTGATAGGGTTGTAAAGAAGGCATATGGTTTGGTGGCTTTTATTGGCAGGGGAATTGAGTTTAAGAGCCGTGAGGTTATGCTGCAGCTCTATAAAACTCTGGTTAGACCACACTTGGAATATTGTGTTCAGTTCTGGTCGCCTCATTATAGGAAGTATGTGGAAGCTTGAGAGAGGGTGAAGAGAAAATTTACCAGGATGCTGCCTGGACTGGAGGGCAGGTCTTATCTGGAAAGGTTGAGGGACCTAATGCTTTTGTCATTGGAGCGAAGAAGGATGAGAGGTGACTTGATATATGTGTGCAAGATAATTACAGGCATAGATAGAGTGGATAGTCAGAGACTTCTTTGCCGGGGCGGAAATGACTATTACAAAGTGGTATAATTTTAAGGTGTTTGGAGGAAGGTATAGTGGAGATGTCAGAGGTCGGTTCCTTACAGAGAGAGTGGTGGGTGCGTGGAATGCACTGCCGGCAGTGATAGTGGAGTCAGATACATTAGAGACATTTAAGCGACTTTTGGATGGACACATGGATGATAGTAAAATGTAGGGTATGCAGGGTTGTTTGATCTTAGAATAGGATAGTAGTTCGGTACAACATTGTGGGCCGAATGGCCTGTACGGTGCTGTACTGTTCTATGTTCTATACCAAGAAACGGTTGGAGACTCTGGATACTGCAAAGGCTACGGGCCCTGACAACATTCTGGCAATATCACTGAAGACTTGTGCTTGACAACTTGCCACTCCCCTCGCCAAGCTGTTCCAGTACAGTTATAATACTGGCATTTACTCAACAATGTGGAAATTGATCAAGTATGTCCTGTGCATAAAAATCAGGAGAAATCCAACCCGGTCAATTACCGCCCCATCAGTCTACTCTCAATTATCAGTAAAGTGATGGAAGGTGTCATCAACCGTGCTATCAAGCAGAACCTGCTCAGCAATAACCTGCTGAGTGATGCTCAGGTTGCGTTCTGCCAGGTCCACTCAGCTCCTGACCTCATTACAGCCTTGGTTCAAACATGGACAAAAGAGCTAAATTCCAGTGGTGAGGTGAGAGTGACAGCCCTTGATATCAAGGCTGCATTCGAATAAATGTGGCTTCAAGGAGCCTTAGCAAAACTGGAATCAATAGATATAACGGGGTAAAATCTCCAGTGGTTGTAGTCATACCTGAAACATACAAAGATGTTCGAGGTTGTTGGAGGTCAGTCATTTCAGCTCCAGAACATCTCTGTTGGAGTTCCTCAGGGTAGTGTCATAGGCCCAACCATCTTCAGCAGCTTCATGAATGACCTTCCCTCCATCATAAGGTTAGAATTGGAGATGTTCACCAATGATTGCACAATGTTGATCAATGAGAGACAACCTATACACTGCGCCTTGCGTTCAATGGTGTTAACATCACTGAATCCCTCACTATGAACATCCTGGGTGTTATCATTGACCAGAAACTCAACTAGATTCACCACATAGACACTGTGGCTACGAGAGCAGGTCAGAAGCGAGTAAGTCACCCCTCGACTCCCCCAAACCTGCCCACCATCTGCAAGGCTCAAGTCAGCAGTGTGATGGAATGCTCCCCATTTCCTCGATGATGCACATTGACAAGGATTACCACACTGTTAAAGGTTTGGATAGGAAGAAATTTATTAACTGTGTTTAAAAACTTCATTTATCAATGCGAAAATGTCCCTACTAGAGAAAGAGAAAAATGTGCCCTGCTAGGGTAAGTGGCTGAAGTGACAGCAGAAGAACACTTTGGCTTAGTGATCATAGTTAAAATAGTTTTAAAGTAGCCATGGAGAAGGATGAAATGTACATAAAAATTAAAATTTTTAATTGGAGTAAGGCAAATTTTAATGGTATGATGCAAGAACTTTCAAAAATTGATTGGAGTAGAATATTTGCAGGTAGCGGGACATCTGATAACTATGAGACTTCCAAAAGTGTGATGACAAGAGTTCAGAATCATTGAGTTCCTGTAACAGTGAAAGGAAAGGATGGTAGGATTAGAGAACAGTGGATGAATAAAGATATTGAGGTTCTAGACAAGAATACAAAATGAATCATGTATTCGATATAAACATTTGGGTTCAAATGAGTCTGTTGAACAGCGTGAAGAGTGTGGTGGCTTTATTAAGAGGGAGATCAGGAAGGCAAAGTCAGGATATGAGGTAGCCTTGGCAAATAGGGTTAAGGTAATAGAAAGAGATTCTACAAGTATTAAGAGTAAGAGAACAGTAAGAGAGAGAGAGTAGGGCACCTTAAAGATCAAATAGGTCATTTGTGTCTTGAACCACTGGAGGTAGGAGATCTATTAAATTAATATTCCACATCAGTTTTTACCCTGGAGAAAGAAATGGATGCTGGAGAACTTGGGGAAATTTACATTGATGTCTTGGAAACTGTTCACATCACAGAAGAGGAAGTGCTGCAAGTCTTAGAACATGTAAAGGTGGATAAATCTCCAGCATCCGATCTAGTGTATCCGAGGACCCAAAGCCACGTTTTGCCCCTTCTATACAAGGAACATTTGCAGGAGGTTGAGGAGGAAATTATGGGGTCCTTTGCAGAAACACTTGTATCATCTATAATTATGGGTGAGATGCCGAATGACTGGAGAGTGGCTAATTGTTTGTGCCTTTGTTTTAAAAGGGATGTAAGGAGAAGCCTGGAAACTATAGACCTGTGAGTCTGATTTGAGTGGTGGGCAAGTTGTTGGAAGTGATTCTGAAAAATAGGATTTAGATGTATTTGGGGAGGAAAGAAATGATTAGTGTGGTTTTGTGTGAAGGAAATCATGCCTCACAAACTTGACTGGGTTTTTTGATAAAGTAACCAAGAAAATTGATGAGGGCAGAGTGGCAGACGTCATTTACTTGAACTTCAGGAAAGCCTTTGACAAAGTCCTGCATGGTAGTCTAATTGATTAAATTGGATCACATGGGACTCGGGGTAAGTTTGCCAACTGTATGGAAAATTGGCTTGACGGCAGGAGACAGAGAGTGATGGTAGAGGGTCATATTTCGGACTGGAGGCCTGCAACCAGCGATTTTCCACAGGGATTGGTTCTGGGTCCACCTTTGTTTGAATGATTTAGATAAGAATATAGAAAGCACCGTTAGTAAGTCTGCGGCTAACACTAACACTGGTGGTATAGTGAACAATGATGAAAGTTATCTAAGATTACGAAGAAATCTTGATCAATTGCGACTATGGACTGATGAGTAGCAGATGGAGTTTAATTTGAATAATTGCGAGGTAGTGCATTTTGGTACAACAAACAAAGGCAAGGCTTATACAATTAAAAACAAGATCTCCAGTAGTGCTACAGAATGGAGAGAACTAGGGGTTCATGTACATAATTCTTTGAAGTTTAAATCGCATATGGGTAGGGTAGTTTAGCACACATGCATTCTCATGCACTCAGACCTTTGAGTTTATGAGTTGGGACGTCATGCTGAGGTGGTACAGGACATCGGTGAGGACTCTTCTGGAGTATGGTGTCCAGTTCTCATCTCTCCATCATAGGGAGGGTGTTGCTAAGCTGGAGAGGGTTGAGAAGAAATTTACCAGGATGTTGCAGTGAATGGAATGTTTGTGTTATAAGGAGAGGTTAGGACTTTTTTCACTCGAACGTAGGAGGCTGAGAAGTGACATTATAGAGATTTATAATATCATGAGGAGTGTATGTAAGGTGAATGGCAGGTGTCTTTTCCCTAGGGTGGGGGATTTCCAGAGTAGGGGGCATATTTTTAAGGTGAGAGGAGAAGATTTTAAAAAGACACATGGGTCATTTTTTATTACAAGAGAGCGGTTTATGTGTCAAATACATTTCCAGAGGAAGTGGCGGATGTACATACAGTTACAACATTTAATAGACATTTTGGCAAGTAGATGGCTAAGTAATATTTGGAGGGATATGGGTCAAAAGCGGGCAGGTGGGATTGTTTAGTCTGGTGTTATGATCGGCATGGCTTGGTTGGACCGAAGGGTCTGATTCATGCTGTATGACTCTACTACCCTTCCAGAGTGTAGCATTCCCTCAGCACTTACCCCCCGACAAAGTAGCACCTCCTCAATATTGACCCTCTGACAGTGCGTCACTCCCTCAGTAGTGACGCTCCAACGGTGCGGCTGTCCCTCTGTACTGATTCTCTGACAGTGTGGCACTCCCTCAGTACTGACCTTCCGGCAGTGCAGCGCTCCCTCAGTACTGTCCCTCCAACAGTGCTGCACTCTGTTAGTATTGACCCTCCGACAGTGCAACACTTCCTCAGTACTGACATTCGATAGTGCAGCACTGCCTCAGTACAGAACCTTTTCTCACGCAGAATTTCCAATATCGTTGGACTTCTCTTCTACATTGGCTTTCTGTGCTCCGTTGCTGAATACTTAAAAAAGAAAAACAGTCTCTGCTTCAAAACAAACATAGAGGGGAGGTTTATACACGCTGTGTACAAAGGGCTCATTTCATATCCTACATTTTATGATGCTGATGAGCCACGCCTGGTCTTTTTTACAAAGGAAGGAATGTTTGACTTGACCAAAGTTTATCGTAAATGAGTGGCGTCTGGATAAGGATAGACGGTTGGTAAGTACTTTATAAAGTTGTGCTTACACTGCATTTGGAAATTAATTTTAAGTGTCTCCTTAAACTGGGGAATGAGAAATTGATTTTATGTTTCCTCTGTAGTGTTGGAAGGGAAATAGTTCCAAGAGAGCGATTGCAGAGATAGGTAAACCCCAGGACCTGGCTTTCGTGATCAGTCGGTCAACTGGTCATGTTTGTGGCGTGCAACACCTTCATCCTATTAATGAATAAAAACAAATTTACAAACATAATACATTTTGGAACTAAGTAACTGAGAAAGGGGCTTTAGGCTGCTTCCATGTGACTGCTCTGGTCCCATATCCCTCTCTTCCTTTTCCCTCAAACACGCTCTGACCAACTAACATAAGGCAGAAACGTGCTAACTCTGTATGTCCATCCCACAATCTCATGAAACCCTTTGGAAAATAAAGGCACCTCCTGCGAGCCGAGACCCTGTTTGGACCGTCGTGGATGAAGGGCCATTAATGACGGAAAGGCTGCAGGGATTTTCCTGACTGTTCTGAGAGTTAAGCAGATTCAATAAAGAACAGCAAACCATTCAATTACTGACCTCCAACCAACCAAACACCTAACCATTCCACACCCACCCATTCATCCCAACACCAACCCATCCAGCTCCCTCGGCTCTTCCATGTTACTCGACTTTCTCACATTCAAAATATCAGCATTTCTCAGAATTTTAAAGCAAATTCTAAAGAAAAAGTTGAATTTCACAGCAGTTTTCACAAATTCCAAATTCGAAATGATTCTCATAGTCAGGTTTTCAAGTGTACTCACCATTGTAGTAAACATAGCAGGCATGTGCATAGCGAGATGGCAAACGATGCACAGTCATGGTTCGGAGATAATTTCTTTTTTAGGACTGTTTGTGAGTTGACTATTTGCTCAAGGAACAAAAAACAACTCATGCGCTGTGAAATTCAAATTAGGACCATGTGATATTTTACACGTTACAGAGGGGATGGGAGTGTGAGACCAGGGGAAGTGTACATTGCAACAATTTAACGTTTGCTCTGACAGATATCATCTCTGACATCGTAGCAATGTATCAGTATTGCCCTTCTGATAGTGCAGCGCTCCCTCAGTACTGACCCTCCGACAGTGCGGCACTCCCTCAGTACTGACCCTCCGACAGCGCAGCGCTCCCTCAGCACTGACCCTCCGACAGTGCGGAACTCACTGAGCACTGATCCTCCGACAGCGCAGCACTCACTCAGCACTGACCCTCCGACAGTGCGGCACTCCCTCAGTACTGACCCTCCGACAGTGCTGCACTCACTCAGCACTGACCCTCTGACAGTGCCCAGTCCCTCAGTACTGACCCTTCGACAGTGCGGCGCTCCCTCAGGACTGACCCTCAGACAGTGTAGCGCTCCCTCAGCACTGACTCTCCGACAGTCCCCACTCCCTCAGTACTGACCCTTCGACAGTGCAGTATTCCCTCAGTACTGACGCTATGACAGTACGGCGCTCCCTCAGCACTGACCCTCCACAGTGCGGCGCTCCCTCAGCACTGACTCTCCGACAGTGCGGCGCTCCCTCAGCACTGACCCTCCGACAGTGCAGAACTCACTCAGCACTGATCCTCCGACAGTGCGGCACTCACTCAGCACTGACCCTCCGACAGTGCGGCACTCCCTCAGTACTGACCCTCCGACAGTGCTGCACTCACTCAGCACTGACCCTCCGACAGGGCCCGCTCCCTCAGCACTGACCCTTCGACAGTGCGGCGCTCCCTCAGTACTGATGCTACGACAGTGCGGCGCTCCCTCAGCACTGACCCTCTACAGTGCGGCGCTCCCTCAGGACTGACCCTCAGACAGTGCGGCACTCCCTCAGCACGGACCCTCCGACAGTGCCCACTCCCTCAGCACTGACCCTCCGACAGTCCCCACTCTCTCAGTACTGACCCTTCGACAATGCGGCGCTCCCTCAGTACTGACGCTACGACAGTGCGGCACTCACTCAGCACTGACCCTCCGACAGTGCGGTGCTCCCTCAGCACTGACCCTCCGACAATGCAGCACTCACTCAGCACTGTTCCTCCGACAGTGCGGCACTCACCCAGCACTGACCCGCCAACAGTGAGGCGCTCCCTCAGTACTGATGCTACGACAGTGCGGCACATACTCAGCACTGACCCGCCAACAGTGAGGAGCTCCCACAGTACTACCCTATGACAGTGCGGCACACCTTCAGTACTGACCAAAGAAATGTGCCACACTCCCTCATCACGGATCCTCTGAGATTGTGGGCACTCCTTCAATGCCTACACTCAGACAGTGCAGAATTCCTTCGCTACTGACCCTCCAGCAGTGCAGCCCTCCCTCAGTACTGACCCTCTGAAAGCGCAGAGCTCCCACAGTACTAACAATCTGACAGAGCTGCATTCGAAAAACACCCACTCTTCCATCGCAAAACCCACTCAACCATTCCAGCAACGGGCAATCCATTGAAACACCCACACATGCATGCAAACACACACCCAACCAACCGGACACCAACCCCATATTCCCAGTAACCGCCCATACATCCAAGCATTCCATGTATCCATCCATGCCAACACGTACACATCCATTCGAAATACACACACATCCACTCAAACACCCACTCAAACATTCAAACAACCATCGCCCACCAAACACCCTCCCATCCAGAGCCAAACTGCTCTGCCTGTTGCACGGCATTTTCCCATTGAAAGTATCAACCTTAATTGTCTTTTTTAAGAACAGATTTTAAAGTCAGAATTGCAGTTTACAACAGGTTTCACAAATGCTTATGAACAAATGGGTTTCACATATAGGTTTTCAGCTGTAGTCACTATTGTAGGAATCATAGCAGGCATGTGAACAGCAGGATGGTGCACAATATATTGTCATAGTTAGGGCATAATTTCTGTTTTTGGATTGTTTGTGAGGTGAGTATTTGCTCAAGAGACTAAAGCGAGCTCATTTTCTGTGAAATTCAAAATACTACCATGTGACCTTTTAAATGTCACAGATTGGGCAGGACTGGGTGATCAGAGGAATTATTAGTTGCAACAGTTTAGTGTCTATCTGATGGACGTCACCTCTGACAGCAAAGCACTCCTTCAGCACTGACCATAAAACAATACAGCTCTACAACAGTAATGCCCTTCCGAAAGTGGGGTGCTCGCTCTACACTGACACTCCAGCAGTGCAATGCTTCCTCACTACTAGACCTCTGACAGTGCGGCAGTCCCTCAGCACTGACCCTCCAATAGTGCAACACTTCCTCAGCACTGATCCTCCGACATTGCGGCACTCCCTCAGTGCTGATCCTCCGACAAGGCAGGATTCCATCAGCAAACACCCTCTGAGACTACAGCAGTGTCTCAGTGCTGACACTCTGACTGTGATGCACACCTTCACTACTGGCCCTCCGACAGTGAGGCACTCCTTCACTACTGACCCTCCGACTGTGCAG
>NC_063379.1:2979244-3012620 GCF_021869965.1 Rhincodon typus | reverse complement strand
TCCGACAGTGAGGCACTCCTTCACTACTGACCCTCCGACTGTGCAGCGG
The DNA here is from genome assembly GCF_021869965.1 of Rhincodon typus. NCBI lineage: Eukaryota > Metazoa > Chordata > Chondrichthyes > Orectolobiformes > Rhincodontidae > Rhincodon > Rhincodon typus. The sequence goes on along the minus strand of NC_063379.1, from coordinate 3,012,571 downwards.
TTCCTCAGCACTGACCCTCCAAAAGTGCGACGCTCCCAAAGTACTAACACTCTGACAGAGCTGCATTCGAAAATGCAAACCTGCAACAGTGGGGCACTCAGTTAGTCCGGATTCTCGGACAATGAAGCGCTCCCTCAGCACTGATCATCCGACAATGTGGCGCTCTCTCAGCACTGACCCTCCGACAGTCTGACACTAACACAGTACTGAGCCTTTGACAGTGAATTATTACCTGGTTCAGATGTTTATTGCAAATATTTGAGAGATTCTTTCAGCAAGTCAGGTATTCAGCCTGTGATCAGAATATGACCGTATGATTGAGAGTTAGGGAAATTTTCTTGCACAGGATTTCCAATATCTTTGGAATTCTCTCCCCCATTTGCTTTCTGTGCTCCATTGTTGATTATATGGAAAATCTCTCTCCCCTTCAAGTCCAGGGTAGAGTAGAGGTTTTTGCAGGCCCTGTAGAAGGGCTACGTTTCATGCCCAGCATTTTATGATGCTGATGAGCCGCGCCTACATTTTATTACAAAGGAGGAAGCGTTGAATTGACCAAAGTCTGTTGTAAGTGAATGGCGCCTGGATGAGGATCGACCGATGGTAAGTACTTTGTAAAGGCGTCCTTAAACTGCATTTGGAAATTGATTTCAAGTGTCTCCTGTACCTACTGTAAATATAATTGTTCAAAGAGTGCGAATGCAGAGGTATGTGCACCCCAGGCTGTGTCGGTCCTGCTCAGCCTCGTCGTGTTTTTGGTTTGCCGATCCTCAGCCTTTCAAGTGTTCCCATTCATGGAGCTACGTGAACTTTGGAGCGTGGCTTAAATCGAGAGGCCGATGAGGCCCCAGGTTATTTGGACTTGAGTGAAGTTGGCCAAGTCATTGTTCATTTGCCGTCAAACATTCTGTGGTGATTCGGACATCTCCAGTATAAACTCTTCAATTCATAGGCAACGGCCTCGTGTTATTTTTGCGGGACTGCTAATACAGAGACCCAGATCATATTCTCGGGTCCAGAGTTCAATAACTGCCATGATTGACATTTTGGGGCGGCACGGTGGCTCAGTGGTTAGCACTGTTGCCTCACAGCGTCAGAAACCCGGGTTCTATTCCACCCTCGGGCGACTGTCTGGCTGGAGTTTGCACATTCCCCCGGTGTCTGCGTGGGTTTCCTCCCACAGTACAAGGTGTGCAGGTCAGGTCGATTGACCATGCGAAATTCCCCGTAGTGTTCAGGGCTGTGCAGATTAGGTGGATTATAGGGGGACGGGTCTGGGTGGGATTCTCTGAGGGTCGGTGTGGACTTGATGTGCCGAAGGGCCTGTTTCCACACAGTAGGGATTCTATGACGGTGGAATGTGTTGCAAAAATAAAATCGTTTATTAATGTTCTAGTCATGACCATGTTGTTGACTATTGTAAGCCTACAGCCGGGTCACTCATGTCTATTATGGAAGGAATATGCCATCCTCACTCTGGTGTGAACTACAACTCACTCCTGAACCACAGTAAAATTGCGGACATCTCGTTGTATTAATTAATTAATACCAATATATTTACAAAGTTTTTTTTAGGACAAAACTAACTTTGAAACAGTCTGTTGGGCCCATGTAGTCCATAATGATGATTAAACACCCCGTGTGTTCTTGGCCGGTATATTCCAATCTTCCTGCCACATTCCCGTATCCGTCTCTTTCCTTCAAACACACGCTGAACAAATATTAAAACAGATATACGCTAACGCTCCATGTTCGTGCCTCAACCTGATGAAATTCTATGGAAAGTAAAGCTATCTCCTTTAACCCGAGGCCGCGTTTGGTACATCCTGTATGTGTAGCTACTAATGGCGGAAGACTGCAGGGATTTCTCCGACTATGTTCTGAGTGTAGCAAGTTCATTAAAGAGCAACAAACATCCAAATACCCACCGTCTATCTGAACACCCACCCACCCATCCATCCCTCCACCCACCCACCCATACGAACATCCACCCATCCATCCCAAACGCCTTTCATCCATCTGAGCACCAATCCATTTTTTTCGAACACCCACCCATCCATACCAACATCGATTCATCAATCCGAGCACACAACCAACCATCCCGACACCAACTCCTCCATCCGAACACCTAACCATCCATCCCAAAACCCACCCATCCACCCGATCACCCACTCATCCATCTCAACACCCATCCATCCATCCAAACAGCCACTCCTCCAGCTCCCTCTGCTCCTCCATGTTGCACGACTTTCTCCAATTGACAATATACACAATAATTATAATTTTTAAAAGTAAAGGTATCAATAAAGAATTGTATTTCACAGCAGTTTTTACAAATGCTAATATAAAAACGGGCATCATATTGAGGTTTTCAGTTGTAGTCACCATTATAGGAAACATAACAAACATACGAGCATCGAAATAGTACACGTTGGACAGCCACAATTAGATCATAGTTTCTTTTGCTTGCATTGTTTGTGAGTTGAGTATTTGCTCAATGTACTAACGAAAGTTCCTTTGCTGTGAAATTCAAAACAGGAGCATGTGGTATTTTACACGTCTCAGAATGGGCAGGACTGGGAGACAAGGGGAACAATTCGTTGCATCAGTTTAATGTCCAATCTGATTGACAACATCTCTGACAGTGTAGCACTCCGCCGATATTGACCCTTTGACAGTGTGGCACTCCCTTATTACTGACCATCTGACAGTGCGGCAATTTCTCAGTATTTTTCCTGCAATACTGTGGCACTCCATTAGTACTGTACCTCCGATAGTGCAGCACTCCCTCTGCACCGATAGCTTGAAAGTGCAGCACTCACTCAGTACAGACACTCTGATAGTGCACCACTCCTCCGTCATGACCCTCCGACAGTGCAGCGCTCGCACAGCAGCATTCTTTAGTACTGACCCTCTGACAGTGCACACAGACACATTCTAACACTCAATGTCCGTGCCTCAATGTCCTGAAACCCACCCTTTGGAAAGTAAAGGTATCTCCGTCAAGGTGAAGCCCTATTTGGATGAGCAGTCATTAACGGTGGAAGGCTGCAGGGACTTCCTTGACTGTGTTCTCTTTGAGGAAGATGCTTTCAAAAGTACCAACCCACCAAACACCTACCCGTCCACCCGATCACCCAGCCAACCATCCGATCAACAAGGCGACTAGCCAAGCATCCACGCATCCATTCACCCCAACACCCACCCATCTATTCCAAACACACACCCATCCATCCCAATTCCAAGCCATCCATCCCAACACCAACCCATTCATCCAAACACCAACCCATCATCCCAAAACCCACACAACCATTCCTATTAACACCATTCCATCCACACACCCACCAATCCATCCAAACATCCATCCATCCATCGAAACACCAATCCATGTATCAAAACACCAACCCACTCATCCAAACACCCACCCTTCCATCGCGAAACCCACCCAACCATTCCAGCAACCAGCAATCCATTGAAACACCCATCCCCCATCCAAACACCCACCCATCTATTCAAACGCACACCCACCCAACCGGACACCTAACCCAATAATCCCAGAAACCGCCCATACATCCAAACATTCCATGTATCCATCCATGCCAACTCGTACACATCCATCCAAAATACACACACATCCACTCAAACACCCACTCATACATCCAAACAACCATTGCACACCAAATACCCTCCCATCCAGAACCAAACTGCTCTTCCTGTTACATGGCATTTTCCCATTGAAAATATCACACTTACTTAATTTTTTTTAAAGATCAGATTTTAAAGAAAGAATTGTAGTTTACAACAGGTTTCACAAATGCTTATGAACAAATGGGTTTCACAGATAGGTTTTCAACTGTAGTCACTATTGTAGGAATCATAGCAGCCTGTGAACAGCAAGCTGGTACACAATATACAGTAATAGTTAGGATATCATTTATTTTTTTGGATTGTTTGTGAGGTGAGTATTTGCTCAAGACACTAAAGAGAGCTCATTTTCTGTGAAATTCAAAATACTACCATGCGTTCTTTTAAATGTCACAGATTGGGCAGGACTGGGTGATCAGTGGAATTATTAGTTGCAACAGTTTAGTGTCTATCTGATAGACATCACCTCTGACAGCAAAGCACTCCTTCAGTACTGACCATAAAACAATACAGGGGGATGGGTGTTTCAATGGATTGCTGGTTGCTGGAATGGTTGGGTGGGTTTCGCGATGGAAGGGTGGGTGTTTGGATGAGTGGGTTGGTGTTTTGATACATGGATTGGTGTTTCGATGGATGGATGGATGTTTGGATGGATTGGTGGGTGTGTGGATGGAATGGTGTTAATAGGAATGGTTGTGTGGGTGTTGGGATGATGGGTTGGTGTTTGGATGAATGGGTTGGTGTTGGGATGGATGGCTTGGAATTGGGATGGATGGGTGTGTGTTTGGAATAGATGGGTGGGTGTTGGGGTGAATGGATGCGTGGATGCTTGGCTAGTCGCCTTGTTGCTCGGATGGTTAGCTGGGTGATCGGGTGGATGGGTAGGTGTTTGGTGGGTTGGTACTTTTGAAAGCATCTTCCTCAAAGAGAACACAGTCAAGGAAGTCCCTGCAGCCTTCCACCATTAATGCCTTACCGACAGTGGGGTGCTCGCTCAACACTGACACTCCGGCAGTGCAATGCTTCTCACTACTAGACCTCTGAGAGTGCGGCAGTCCCTCAGCACTGACCCTCCAATAGTGCAACACTTCTTCAGCACTGATCCTCCGACATTGCGGCACTCCCTCAGTACTGATCCTCCGACAAGGCAGGATTCCATCAGCAAACACCCTCTGAGACTAGAGCAGTGCCTCAGTACTGACACTCTGACAGTGATGCGCACCTTCACTACTAATCCTCCGGCAGTGGGGCACTCCTTCACTACTGACCCTCCGACTGTGCAGCGGTTCCTCAGTACTGACCCTCTGACAGTGCGGTGCTCACTCATTACCGACCCTCTGACAGTGCGGTACTCTCTCAGTAGTGATCAAAAATAGTTTGCTGCTCCCTCAGTACTGACCCTATGATAGTGATGCACTTCATGACTCCCGACCCACTGACATTGCAGCACCTCCTCAGCACTGACCCCCCTACAGTGTGGAACTCCCTGATTACTGACCCTCCCATGGGCGGCTTTCCCTTCGCATAGACCCCCTGACAGTGCGGCATTCCCTCAACACTGACCATGCAACAGTGCAGCTCTCTCTCAATACTGACCCTCCAACAGTGCGGCATTCCCTCAGTACTGACCCTCCAACCGCGTGGTTCTCCCTCAGCACTGGCCCTCCGACAGTGTGATGATCCATTAGGGCTACCCCCTGACAGTGCCTCAATACAGATCATTGACAGCAAATGTCTCCCTGTTTTAAAATTTTTCTTGCATATTGTTTGACCGATTCTTTCATCGTGTCATGTACTCAGGAGTCTCCCACCCATCCATCCATCCAAGCACCCATCCATCCATCTGAACACCCACTAACGCTTCAAAACGCACACCATCCATTCTCCTTTGCATTCCATGTCATTTAATTTTCGTTGTTTAAATATATCAGCATTGCTTATAATTTTTCGAGCAATGAATAAAGAAAGAATTGTCTTGTACAGTAGCTTTCACAAATGTTAATGTCCAAATGCGTTTAACACAGAGATTTTCAATTGTAGTCACTATGCAGGAAACATAGGAGGCATGTGAGCAGCGAGATGGAACATAATGTACAGTCATAATTAGGATATACTTTGTTTCATTTTGGGTTTTTTTTGTGAGGTGAATATTTGCTCGAGGTGCTAAAAGGTGCTCCATTGTTGTTGGAATTCATAATCAGTCCACGTGATATTTGCATGTTGCAGAACGGGTGGGGCTGACTGTCCAAGGGAAATCATAGTTGCACCAGTTTAATGCCTAATACTTCCTTGTCCCCCATTATCACTGCATGCTTTTTGGTTCCTACTTTTAAATGGCTCCCTGTCCCAGTCTATTTCAAGTCCACCGACTCCCACAGCTACCCGAACTGCACAACTTCTCACCCACTTTCCTGCAAGAATGTGACCCTTCCTCCCAATTCCTCCGCCACCGCAACATCAGCTCCCAAGATGAGACATTCCAGTCCCTCACATCCCAGATGTCTTCCTATTTCAAGAACTGCAACTTCCCTCCTCCTGTGATCGGAAATGCTCTCAACTGCATCTCTTGCTTTCCCCGCACGTCTACCCTCACACCCCCGCCTCCCAACAAAAATAAAGGCAGAATCCCCCTTGTCCTCACATTTCACCCCACTTAGCTCGACATCCAGCGTATCTTTCTACGTCACTTCCGCCACCTACAATCCGACCCCACGACCAAAGAGATATTTTCCTCCCCACCCCTATCTGATTTTTGTCGGGACCGCACTCTCCATGATTCCTTCATCTGCTCCACACTCCCCACGCACCCCACTACCCCAGGCACCTTTCCCTGCAAGCACAGGAAGTGCCAAACCGGCTCGTACACCTCCCTCCTCACCTCCATTCAAGGCCCAAAACAAACCTTACCAGTCAGACAGCGATTCACCGATACATTCTCCAACTTGGTCTACTGTATCCGCTGCTCCCGATGTGGCCTCCTCTACATCGGTTAGACCAAACATAGACTCGGAGACCGTTTCGTAGAGCTTCTACCCTCTGTAAATGACAAACGACAACACCTTCTAGTCGCCAACCATTTTAACCCACCCTCCCAATCCCTGGGGGACGTATCCATCCTGGGCCTCCTCCAGTTTCACAAGGACACCACCCACTAACTGGAGGAACAACACTTCATGTTCCATCTCAGGAGTCCACAGCCCAGTGGCCTGAAAATGGAATCCACCAGTATTAAAATCTCGCAATCCCCCAGCCTCATCCCAAGTCCAACCTTCCCTCTCATCCCCACCTCCTCCACCTGACACAACCTGTCCATCTTCCCTCCAACCTATCCACCCAACTTATCCCACTGACCAACCCCCCCACTCCCAACCTGCACTCACCTATCATCAACCCACCTACTTTCCCATGCAACTAGTTATTTCAGAGCTCCCTTCCCTCTCCCCATTTCTGAAGAAGGGTCCCAACGCAATACATCAACTTTCCTCTTCCTCTGATACTACCTGGCCTGCTGTATTCCTCCAGCTCCACACTGTGTTGTCTCTCTCTTTGTCTGTCTCTCTCCGTCTGTCTCTCTCTACCTCTCCCTCTCTGTATCTTTCTCTTTCCCTGTATATCTCTCGCTCTCTATTGCTCTCACTATGTCACTTTTTCTCTGTATCTCTATGTCTCTCTGTCTTTTTACTTATCCTACATATATATAAATATGTGCATCTCTCTCTCTCCCTCATTTTATCTCTCTCTCTATTTCTGTCCTTTATTTCTCTCTGTATCTGTCTCTCTCTCCCTCCTGTCTCTGTCTCAATCTCTTTTTCCCTCTCTCTCCTGCCCTCTCTGTTTCCATCTCTGAGTGACGCTTGTTTGTGTGTGTATAAATCACTGAGTGGTGTCTGATTGTGTGTGTTTGTGGTGAAGGAGAGAGAGTCACAGAGAGAAAGGGCGAGTGAAAGAAAGGGTGTGAGAGAGAGAGAGATACAGGGAGAAAGACAGCGAGGGTGAAAGTGCAATAGGGCAAGAGCACGGCAAGAGATAGAAGTAGACAAAGGGGGAGAGAGACAAAAGTGTGAGACAGACACAGAAAGGGAGAGCTGGAGAGAGACAGTGAGAGAGAAAGTATTATCGAGTGAGTGGATGTGTACAATTAAAAAAACAAAAGAACTGCGGATGCTGTAAAAATCAGCAACAAAAACAGAAGTTGCTGGAAAAGCTCAACAGGTCTGGCAGCATCTGTAAAAAAAAGTTAGAGTTAACGTTTCAGTCCAGCGACCCCTCCTCAGATGTGTATGTATACAATGACTGAATTCTATTTTTATAAATCGCCTGTAATTCTCCGCTTGTATTCGAGAAGATGTGCTGCCCTGTGCGAGATGACCACACAATGAGAAATATGTTTCAACACAGCGTGTGCGAATCAAAAGGAGGTTTCCGCTCAACTTGCCCCAGAAAGTGAAAGTGCTCCGTCCCAAAACAAGGCTGGCAGCTTCATTGGGAAGTTAAACATCAGATTATCTCAATGTTTCGAATCTGCCTGACAGGTTTGGGCACAATTTGGGAACAGCGGGAACTCAGTCTCGAGCCTCAAAGTTAGGGAGACCATGATTGATCATTAGAGCCTCAATCCGTTTAGATATCATATTTGGGTTTCATTGAGATATTGATGGTCATTAGACATGTATGTAAAAAGGTTTACCATGTTGATTATACAGGAACTAATCAGATAGCAGACCAATAAATCGGAGTTAAATTGTTATCTCTGAAGCTGCCTGTCTATTTCGACTCAATCCCAGATCAGCACATATGGAGATAGAGATACTGCCCATATCTCTGATATAGACCAATTAAGCATTAGCCAGTATTGACTAGTTTCACACAATCTGCTGTGGATTTCCAAACTATTTTATTGAGAATTCATCATCCTGCTTTGGAAACATGATACCCTTTCTGAAGTGTCAAAATCCTGGAAGTCCTCCCTGACAGTTTTGTGGGTCTACTAACAACAAATGGACTGCAACAGTTCAAGGAGTTAGTTTACCAACATATGGAAAAGATTAAAGCAGTACAGAGCGAATTTAAGAGGTTAGGTATAAGATTTAAGAATAGAACCTTAATGTAGTAATTTCTGGTTTACTACCATTGCCAAACTCCAACAAGGGAAGGAACAAAAGGTTAAAGGAGAAAAATCAATAGTTGAAGTGCTGGTGTATTGTTTAGAGATTCAAGTTTTTGGACAAACAGAATGTCTTTTGGGAAAGGAAAGGACTGATAAACCAGAATGTGTCGAACCTAAACTGGAAAGGGACCAGTACCTTAGCAGGGAAATTTTCTCATTCCATTAAGGGAGACTCTATACTGACAGAAAGGGGCAGTGGACGAAGTCGAAGTAACAGTGTAAACAGAAGGATAGATGGGAAAGGTTCTGAATGTGAGGAGAGAACGTCAATTAAAAAAGGAAGGCAAGAGAGAGTCAGAGTATGTAGTAACTCTGATGAACTAAATTGCATGTATTTCAAAGCAAGGTGCACAACAGATAAGGCTGATGAATTCAGGACGTGATTAAGGACATCGGATTGGGACGTCATAGCTAGTTCAGAAACTTGGCTGAGATGGACAAGACTGTCAGCTCAATGTTCCAGGTTTTAGATGCTATAGGAAAGATAGAAAAGGAGGCAAGAAAGGAGGGGTGGGGCTGGTGTTTTTTTTTATTAAAAAAAACATTACTGCTGTAACAAGGGAAGATGTTTCTGAAAAATCGTCCAGTGAAAATATATGGATAGAAATTACAAATAAGAAAGGAAAAACCATTTTGATGGCACTATACTAGGGGCTCTCCAATAGTAAGAGGGAAATTGAGAAACAAATATGTAGGGAGATCTCTGATTTTTGTAAGCATAATGAGGTTGTAATAATGGAGGTTTTAATTTTCCAAACTTTGACTGGGGCTACTGTAGTGTTAAAGGTTTGGATGGTGAAGAATTTGTAAAATGTGCTCACGAAAATTTCCTTTATCAATATGTGGATGCTCCTACTAGAGAAGGAGCAAAACTAAACCTTCTTTTCTTCCATAAGGCAGGGTTGGTGATTGAAGCAAAAGTGCAGGAACACTTTGGGTTTAGCAATCATAAGTTTATCAGTTAAAAATGGTTATGGGAAAGGATAAGCCTTCAATAAAAGATAACGTTTTTAATTGGAGTATGGCAAATTTTAATGCTATGAGACAAGAACTTTCAAAAGTTGTTTGGAGTAGATTGTTCGCCGGTAAAAGGACGTCTGAAATGTGGGAGGCATTCAAGAGTGTGATGACAAGAGTTCATAGGCATTTTGTTCCTGTTATATGAAGTGTAAGGTTGGTCAGATTAAGCAACAGTAGATGAATAAAGACATTGAGGTTCTAGTCGTGAATAAAAGAGAATCTTATTTTAAATATAGACACCTTGGCTCAATTGAATGTCATAATCAATATGAAGAGTGTAGAGACATTCTTAAGAGAGAAATCAGGAAGGCCAAGAGGGAATATGAGATAGCATTGGAAGATAAGGTTACGAATAATTCAAAAAGTTTCTACATATACATTAAGACCAACAGGGTAACCACAGAGAAGGTAGGGCCTCTGAAAGGTCAAGGTGGTCGTCTTTGTGTTGAACCCTGGGAGATGAGAGAGATATTAAATGAATATTTTGCATCAGATTTTACTGTGGGGAAAGAAATAGAGTGTAAGGAATGCAGAAAATAAACTTTGATGTTTTAAATAATAGTTCACATGAAAAAGAGGACGTTTGGGAGGTGTTACAGAATGTGAAGGTGGATAAATCTCTGGCACCTGATCTAATGTATCTCAGAACGCTGTGGGAAGTGAGAGGCGAAATTATGAGAAATACTTGCATCATCTGTAACTGAGGATGATGACTGGAGAGTGGCTTATGATTTAGCTTTGATGAAGAAAATTTGTAAGGAGAAACCAAGGAAATATTTACTTGCGAGTCTGACTGCAGCTGTGAGTAAATTGTTGGAGTTGATTACAAAATTTAGGATTTATGGACATTTAGAAGGGAAAAATTGATTGACGATTCAAAGTTTTAGCAAAGATTTGTAGCTCGGGATATGGGTGAGGTTGTTGACTTGCTTGCTGAGCTGGCTTGTTTTCATTCAGACGGTTCGTCACCATCTGCCTTACCGATGATATTACCGAGCATGGTGACGAAATGTCTAAACAAAAACAAACCAGCTCAGCGAACAAGTCAACAACCTCACTGATTAGGGATGGTCGGCATGGTATTGTGCAATGAAAGTCGTGTCTCACAAACTTAATTGAGTTGCACCAAAATGATTGATAACGGCAGAGCAATAGAAGTTGTTTACTTTGATTTCAGTGAAGCCTTTGACAAAGTTCCGCACGGTAGAGTAATCAGTAAAGTAAGATCACATGGGAGTCAGGATGAGCTTGTCAATTGGAGACATAACTGGCTTAATGCTCCGAGACAGAGAGTAATCGTGGAGGGTTGCTTTTCGGACTGGAGGCCTGTGACCAGTGGTGTTCCACAGGATTGGTCCTGGATCCTGTTTTGTTTGTCACTTATATAAATGATTTGGATGAAAATATAGAAGGCATGGCTAGTAAGTTTGTAGACGACAAACTTGGTGGCATAGTAGACATTGAAGAAGATATTCTAAGATTACAAAGGATCTTGATCAAATGGGACAATAGGCTTTCAATCTACATAAATGCAAGTTATTGCATTTTTGTACAACAAACAAGGTTAGGGTTTATACAATTAATTGTAGGGCCTTGGATAATGTTGTATAACAGAGGGACCGAGAAGTGCAGGTACATAGTTCTTTGAAGTTGGCTTCACATATAGACAGGATGGTTAAAAAGGTGTTTGGCAGGCTTGCCTTCATTGGTCAGTCCTTTGAGTGTAGGTGTTGGGAAGTCATGTTGAGATTACACAGGACATTGGTGAGGCCTCCTCTGGAATACTGAGACCAGTTCTGGTCACCCAGTTACAGGAAGAGATTCAGAAGAGATTTAGCAGACAGTTTCTAGGTATGGAAGGTTAGTTTTATACCGAAAGGCTGAATAGGTGGGACTTTTCCCACTGGAGCGCAAGAGTTTGAGAAGTGATCTGAAAGAAGTTTGTAAAATAATCAGAGGTATTTATAGAGAAAATGGTTGTTGCCTTTTCCCTCGGATGCATGGTTTCAAGACCAGAGGGCACATTTTTAAGGAGAGAGGAGGGAGATTTAGAAAAAAAATGCATAAGAAGCAAATTTTTACACAGAAGATGGTTTATGTATGGAATGAACTTCCTGAGGAAGTAGTGCATGCGGGTTCAATTACAACATTTAAAAGACTTTTGGATAGATACGTGAATAGGAAAGGTTTGGAGGGATATGGGCCAGGACCAGGCAGGTGGGGCTAGTTTAGTTTGGGATTATATTCAATATGGACTGGTTGGGCCAAAGGATCTGTTTCCGTGCTGTCTGACTCTTTGACTCTATGACCATCTTGAAGTGGAATTAGAGTCTGTCTCTCGCTCTCCCTTTTGATCTCTCTCACCCACGTTTCTCTCTATCTGTCTTGCTCACCTTTTCTTTCTCGTGCTTGTTTTTATTTTCTCTCTCACCCTTCCCCTCCTGTCGCTCTGTCTCGTTCTCCCTCGCCTTTCTGTCTTGTTCACCCTTCCTTTTGCAGATTTCCTTCCCTGAAGCACTTAAGCGAACCGAGTGGGTTTCTCCAACATCATGAGATATCTAATTGCACACTTTTATTGGATTCAAATTCAACCATTTGCCATGGCAGGATTCAAGACTGGGACCATAGAATATTCTGTTGCTCTCTGGATTGACAGACTGGTAACAATATCATTAAGGCTATCGCCTCTCTACTAGAGAAGAACAGGGGTCTGACGGATTAGAGAGTGAGAGGGTACAAAGTGGAGCATCAGGTTTGCACAAAATGAAATTCATTAGAAACTTTAAGACTAGTGTTTTGCTGTAAATGAATATTTGAATAACCACATTTGAACATCTCTTCCATTATTTTCAGAGATTGCTGATAGAGCAATCATGATAGTAAAACGCAAAATTATCCCTATCGCCGTGGCCTTGAGCATTTGTTCAACATTGATTTTATATTCTATGACTCCTAATTTTACACGGAAGACTTATTATCCCAGAAACCATTGGTCACCGGTATCTAAGGAAACTGCAAACAGCAAACTTCGCCCTGATGTCGATATAAATGAGAATGACAGCAGCAATGTGACTGCAGTAACAGGTACAGACACCACACTCAGTTATTGTGCATTTTTCTCGACTGAATGCTCCGGCTGTTACATTAGTGTTGAAACTGATTTTTAAATCCGACTTTTCAATGACCATTAATGAATCAGTTCTGAAACCTTAAGTCTTGCTGAGATAGATGTATAAAATTGCCCCATTAACTATTCCCTGAGGTGCTTTTGAAATCTATCTTTTCGTTATAAATGTTGTCGGAACGTCTGTGATTGTTCACACAATTTTCAACTCATTCAGTTCAGTCATGCCACACACTCCCACCTCACGATTCAACAAAGCTCTTCAATGTCAGTGTTCAGATAGAGACAAATGAAGAAAACAGCCACAATTGAAGGGCTCCACATAATCTGTAGTGTATTTACTAAGTAGTTAATTGATAATTCACCATCTGGAATTGGAAATGTATTTGCCTTTCTAAAGAACCATTGGGTCAAAATCCTGGAACACCATCCATAACGGTTTTCTGGGCCTACTGACAACAAATGTACGGCAGCAGTTCAAAAACATTAGCTCACTAAACACCCAAATGAAGGAACACAGGTGGGCAATATATACTGGAACAGCGTGCCTGTAGCCTATAAATGAATGAAAATTAAATATTATTAAAGTCGTCAAAAAGAGGTAGATATTACTTTTTAGCTTTGACTGGCTATGCTAAAAATTTGTTCCGTGAAAGTGTGGAACAGATTAGTGTATGGAAACACCACTAGTGTGCTGATTATTTTTGCTGTCACAAATGCATTGCTGTGATATTGCATTATGAAATATTAAAGTGTTAGATGGGCTCGAATTGCACCACTACAGACGGTGAAATATCAGCTCATTTCACAAATTAAGAATAAAGAAAAACGTCTCGTGAAATGGTTTAAGTATTTACAAGCCTCTTCTTCCATAGGTATTGAAAGGGTGATGCTTTTCAGTCTTTTCCTGACATCCTGGTGGAAGTGTGGTTCACTGGTTAGATCAACATCTGTTGTCCAATAATTGAATTTCAGTTGAAAAATTGAGAGTAAGCTGCCTTCCTGAATTGTGTAAAGCACACGTTTAGTTGTTTGGTAGTGAGTTACAGGGCTTTGATCCAGTCGTAATGAGAAAAAACAGCTATATTTGGAAGTCAGGATGGTGAGTACCTTGCAGAAACACTTAAAGTTGGTGGTTTCCCGTGTATGTGCTGTCTTTGGCTGTCTGTATGGTAATTGCCATGGGTTTGGATGGCGTTGTCTGAAGACAGTCCATTTGTTGGAAGTTACTTGTAGATGATACATAGTGCTGGTCACCTGTTTTGGTGGAGGAGGGATTTACTCTCTGCTTTTTTCCTCGACTTTGACACATTCTAGTGCACAGAAAGTTTACATCACGTGGAGTTTAGGTCTAGCTGGAATTAGCCATGATTGTACTGAAATGGGGAGAAGGCTCGAGAGGCTGAATTTCCTGCTCCTGCCCCTGGTTTGCATGCTCTTCTAGCACACTGTGATTTGTTGTGAGGGGAGATGAATACATTTTCACCGACGTTACGTTTTAGGCTTTTTTACATTGCTGAGCTACCCTCTATCTTCCATCCCCAAGTGAAGATCAGAGTACGCCTCATTGCTGTCAGTCTGGAGCCTTATGTCGGCCAGATCAGATAAGGATCGCAAATTTCCTTCCTTAAACCAATGTTACGAACCAGACCAGACCCCTTCAAAATATTTTAAGATAGCCTATACCCTAAACCTTACTTTAAAGGCAAGTGTAAACTGTCTTTTCCTGATGCAAAGTGAATGGTCAAATGACTCCAACTTAAGCAAAAAACAACTTATTCAAACACTGCAGTTAAAATGCAAACAAAAAAAGAGGAATTTTGCATAAGTTAGTTCTATTGGAAACTTAACATTATAATAGATACTGTAACTATTATTAATTAAATGTTCTAGTATCATAACATCCCACAAACGCATCCCTTGTTTAAAAGGCAAATTCAAACACAGATTCTAACATTCATTTCTCCAATCCTACAGGGAAGAAAAGGACATTAAGGCAAAATTCAGAAAGTAGCAGCCATGAGATAATCACTGATGTGTCCACATCCTTTGATACCCAAATGGCTTCTGTCTAAAGCTAAACCCATAAACTGAAAAAAAAACCTACAAAGTCTGGTTTGTGAGATCTGGCCACATCCAGGTGCTTCCATTTTTCTAACTTATAAAAATAAATAACTCACAGCCTCACAAGCTGGGGTGGCATGATAGCTAAGTGGTTAGCATTGCCGCCTCACAGTGCCAGGGATCCGAGTTCAATTGCAGCCTCGGGCGACTGTCTGTGTAGAGTTTGTACATTCTCCCTGTGCCTGCGTGGGTTTCCTCCAGGTGCTCCGGCTTCCTCCCAGAGTCAAAGATTTGCAGGTTATGTGGATTGGCCATGGGAAATTCAGGTTTACAGAGACAGGGGTTTGAGTCTGGGTGCGGCACTCTTCAGAGAATCGGTGTGGACTTGTAGGGCTGATGACCTGTTTCCACACTGTAGGGATGCTATAGTTCTAAGTGCTCTTCAGTAGCTGGCTTGGCAGGTCAGTCTTACAGCCTCTCTGCAAAAAAGAAAAGGACAAAGTAAACTATTGAAAACCACAACATTTTCTCATGCACCCCTTAAGAAAATGAACCATCAATATAAAAAGTTGACTCCAATTTAAAACCGTTTGTCTTACTCGATTAGTACATTATAATACATATATATTACATTTAGTCTAAGCATGCAAACACTCACTACTACAGTATGTTTCAGTCTGTTTACTTCCATTGCCAAATGCCTCGTTTTTCTTCATCAAAGTCACGACAGTACTTCAGCAATTATGTTTTGTTTTCATACTGCCACGACAATAATTGTCAAATTGAATGGCTGCAATAATAAGATCCATCTAAACAGTCTTGAATGTTTGCCCTTAAATTTCTCCAAAATCTTTAATGGGCTTTATTCAGTATAGATATATCTGTGTATGGATAAATATATATGTCTCAGACATATTGCTGGCAAAATAAATGTTGAAATGTTGTAACGCCAACACCAAGCTCAAGGTTTCCTCCTCACTTGAGGAATATTTCTGTTTACGAATATTCAATTTACTGGAAAACCCCACGACGTCTTTCTATTTTCTCATCGTCTCCTTTTAAGATTACAGCACCGACACCCACATCAATCGCATTGATGACTGTCTTGAATGGCTTTGCATAATTCGGTGTGGCTAACATGAGGGCAGTAGTTAACACGGCTTTCAGGCTGTTAAATACCTTCTGATAGTCTGCCAACCACTTAACAGTTCTGCACTTCACCAGTCAGTGGAGAAACCACACTGCTAAATTTTGATACAGACTTCTGACAAAGCCCGCTTAATCCCAGGAATCGTAGTATTGCCCCTCTTCTCCGAACGTTTGGGAAACTACCCAATAAACTTTGTTTTCAAATCCCAGAAGATTGGGCTGAATTTGATTTGGGGCATATGACCATGTCCAATAACGTCGCCCACGAAGGTGGCTTGGGATTTTGCCAACTTACCAATTCATCATCAACCCTGCCTCCTAAAGTTGATCGAACAATACTTGTAGATGCTGTAAATGTTCCTTCCAAAAGTGAGTAAAAATCATCCGTCGTTGATATACACCACACAATTGGATAACCCAGAAATGACTTTGTTGGTTAGTCTTTGAACTGTGCCCGGCGCATTTTTTCGTACCAAATGGCATTACCTTAAATTGTTACGGTCCGTTTGGTGTCCCAAAAGCCGAAATTGTTTTCGCACTTTTGGTTAAAGTTAGCTGCCAGTATCCTCTGAGTAAGTCCAAGTAAGAAATGTAAGTTGCTTGTCCCAACTTCTTAATACAGTATTCCAAACATGGAATAAGATATGAATCAGACTTTGTAACGGCATTGACATTGTGATACTCCACACGTAATCGTTGGGTACCATGTGGTCTTGGTATCTGTAGCCCTCAATCTTCCTGTTACTCAACTTTCTCACATTGAAAATATCAACATAACTAATAGATAGCAAGAACTGCAGATGCTGGAGTCAGAGATAACACAGTATGGAAAAGCAGAAGCACAATAGTCCAGGCAGCATTAGAGGAGCAGGAAAGTTAACGTTTCATGTCATGACCCTTCTTCAGGCCGAGGTGAATATTTGCCTAAGAAGCTAACAAGTGCTCCTTTCTGTAAAATTCAAAATAAGAACATGTGATATTTTCATGTCAGAGAGTGGACAGGGTTGAGAGACCAGGGCAAGTATTCGTTACAACTGTTTTACGTCTAATCTGACAGATATCACCTCTGATAGTGCAACATTACTTCAGTACTGAACATAAACAGTAAAGCACTCAATCAGAAATTCACATCTGACACGTGGCTTTCCCTCAGCACTGACCGTCCGACAGTGCGGCACTCTTTCAGTACTGGGTCTCCGACAGTGCGGTACTCGCTCAGTACTGACACCCGGACAGTGTGGTGTTCCGTCAGTACTGACCTTCTGATAGTGCAGCACTCCCTCAGAACTGATCTTCCAACAGTTTGAAACTGCCTCAATACTGATCCTTCTAAAGTGAACGAGTCCCTGTGTTCAG
This sequence comes from Rhincodon typus, assembly GCF_021869965.1. NCBI lineage: Eukaryota > Metazoa > Chordata > Chondrichthyes > Orectolobiformes > Rhincodontidae > Rhincodon > Rhincodon typus. The sequence goes on along the minus strand of NC_063379.1, from coordinate 2,995,049 downwards.
ATTTCGACTGCATATATTTTGATCGAAACTGTCAGCGGGTCAGGTACTCAGGATTCTCGCACCCATCCATCCTAGCAACTGTGCATCCATCCGAACACACATCAATCTATCCGAACGCACAACCACACCATTCCCCTTTGCTTTTCCATGTAACTCAATTTTCCTTCTTAAAAATATCAGCGTTGCCTATAATTTTTGAGCAAAGTACGACGACAGAAATGTGTTGTTGTCACTTTCACGTGTGAACGTCCAAATGCGTTTCATATTGACGTTATCAGTTGTAGTCGCTATTGTAAGAAACATCACACACATGTGAACAGCGAGATGGTACACAATGTACAGTCATAATTAGAACATAATTTTGCTTCATTTCGGGTTTTTTGTGAGTTGAATATTTGCTGAAAGTGCTAAAGGGTGCTACATTGTTATGACATTCACAATTGGCCCATATGATATTTACATGTTGCAGAGCAGGTGGAACAGATTATCCAGGGGAATTCGTGGTTGTACCAGTTTAATAATCTCACTTTCTTGTTCTCCATTATCACTGCATCCTTTCTACTTTCCACTTTTGAATGGCTTCCTGCACAATAGTCCAATTGGCAGTTCGTTTTCATTCCCCTAGCACACCTTACTCTCACCCAGACAATTTACCAGAACCTCAAACTTGTTTGACTATTCCAAAGTCTGAGGTTCCTGCCCTCTGTGTTCCCTTCTCTGCCTGTCACTCATCACTGACCAAAGCGGAACTCCCTAACCTAAGGTCTCTAACCAACTCCTGATAAAAAATATCCAGATAGTTTTCTCTGTATTGACTGTGTCGTAACGTCTGTAGTTAAGCTTCCAGCTCATAACCTTGACGACAAAGCTGCTTGGAATTCAAACACTTACTGCACATATGTTTGCTCTGATTCACAGTAGAATACAAGAGATCCCATGTGTGGCAAGCATATAGACTATAAATCTTAATATGTCCATTTCCCGTGTTGATATGTTTTACAGGAACTAGTGGGAAGGTTAATATGTTTATAAGTTTCATTTTAGAAATAAAATAAATTTTAACCATGACCAGAGGCATTCAACACAGTGGGCTTATTCCACATTAGTACTAATCACTTCATAGCGGATGAAAAATTACATACAAAAGAGAAGGAGCATCTCGTCCCCTGTTTACCTAACTCCCTTGTTCAACAGACAGAAATGGAAATTGCTCGTAAAGCTCTGCAGGTCTGGTAGCATCTATGGAGAGAAATCCGTTCGAGTGACCTTTCCTCAGAATTGAGGGTAGCTGGGAAATGTCGGTTTATATGCAGAAGATAAGGTGGGAGGAGGGTGTAAGGAGTAAACCATAGATGGGGAAAATAGCACAAAGAAAGGGAAGAATGGTTGAACAGACAGTGGGGTGGTTAACAGACAAACATAGAAATTGCTGGAAAAGCTCAGCAGGTCTGGCAGTATCTGTGGAGAGAAATCAGAGTTAACGTTTCAGGTCAGATGACCTTTCCTCAGAAATTCAGACCTGTCCGCAGTTTTTGATTCATTGAACTTCTCTTTGAGGCACACTTTAAAGAAGTTCTGCTTCTCTCTCCGGACGAATTTCTGTTTCAATTTTCTTTCTTGTCCACCGTCATTAATTTCACTGTCACTTTTTTGACCAGGCAATTCCAAATAACCGAAACACACAACCTACTGTTGACCAATAACAATCCCCGTTAATAGCTATTCACCATGGTAGCCAGATAGTTAACTAATCCATTGCATGTGCAAACATTCTCCCGTTTCTATGTATTAATTTCCCCACTTACCATTTAGTCCTAACCCCCTCCTCCCACCTTATCATGTGTATATAAACCGATATTTTGCTAGCCGCCCTCAGTTCTGATGAAGGTCACTCGAGGCGAAATATTAAATCTGTTAAGAAAATTTGTAAAGAGAAACCCAGTAAAATATATACCTGTTAGTCTGACTTCAGTTGTGGGTAAATTGTTGCAGTTGAATATAAAAGGAAGGATTTATGGACATTTAGAGGGGGGAAGATTGGTTAGGGATAGTCAGCATGGTTTTGTGTAATGAAAATAGCGTCTCACAAACTTGATTGAGTTTTTGAAGAATCACCAAAAATATTGATAATAGAAGGGCAGTAGAAGTTGTTCATTTAGATTTTAGTAAAGCTTTTGACAAACTGCTGAATGGTAGAGTAATTAGTAAATTTAAGTCACATGGGCTTGCCAATTGGAAACAAAATTGGATTAACGCTGGGAGACAGAGAGTGATAGTGGAGGGTTGCTTTTTGGACTGGAGGCCGATGACCTGTGGTGTTCCACAGGAATCAGTCCTGGGTCCTGTTTTGTTTGTCATTTATATCAATGATTTGGATGAGAATATATGGACGACACCAAACCTGGTGGCCTATTAGACAGTGAACAAGATTTTCTAAGATTAGGAAGGATCTTGATCAAATGGGTCAATGGCCTAAAAATGGCAGATGGAGTTCAATCTGCGTTAATACGAGGTATTGTGCTTTGGTACAACAAACAATGGTAGGGCTTACGCAATTAATAGTACTTCCTTGTATAGTGTTGTTCACACAGGGACCTAAAGGTGCATATACATAATTCTTTGAAGTTGGTATCAAAATATAGAGAGTGTGGTTAAAAAGGTGTGCGGAACGCTTGCCTTACTTGCTCAGTCCTTTGAGTATAGGATTTGGCAGGTCATGTTGAGGTTTTACAGGGCGTTGATGAGGCCTCTTCTGGACTACCGTGACAAGTTCTGGTTGTCCACTTATAGGAAAGATATTATCAAGCTGGAGGTGGTTCAAAAGAGATTTAACAGGTTGATGCTGGGTCTGGAAGTTTTGATTTATAATGAAAGGCTGGATAGGCTGGGACTTTTTTCACTGGAGCGCAGGAGATTGAGAGGCAATCTGATAGGAGTTCATAAAATAATCAGAGGCTATAGTTAGAGAAAATGGTAGTTGCCTTTTCCTTGGATGCTGGATTTCAAGACTAGGGGGCACAGTTTTTAAGGAGAGAGGAGAGAGATTTTTTTTTTTTTAAATGGAGGATTTTGTTTTACACACAGCATGGTTCATGTGTGGAATGGACTTCCTGAGGAAGTGGTCGATACGGGTACAATTACGTTTTCCATATGGACTGCTTGGACCGAGGGGTCTGTTTCTGTGCTGTCTGACTCTATAATTCTATGAACTACATAAAGTCAACGCAGGGTGGGGAATAAAATGGTCACAGCCATATCCCATGAATGAGTAGAATTTAAAAATAATACTGTAATATTACTTCCCAATGTCGACTGGCCAGATTACATCTGCGGAGAGAAATCTTTCTCATTCACGCTGTCCTTCTCTGTCTTTCCCTTTCTCACTGTCAGTCTCTCTCTCCCTTATTTTTCTCTCTTTCTGCTTTTATCTTTTTCTCTCTCTCCATATCCCTTTCTCCTCCCACTCTTCCCTTTCTCTCACTCACCCTTTGTCTCTTTATCTCTCACTCTCCATCTTTTTTCGGTCTCACTTGCTTACACTTTCTCACATGCTCTTTCTCTCTCCCTTACTCACCCTTTCTCGCACTCTCTCATCCTTTCTCTCCCTTGCCTGTTATTTCCCTCTCATTCTGCTTTCTCTCCTCACTTTCACTTGCCCTCTGTCCCTTTCCCTTGTCATTTTTCAGCCCATTTCCCTCTCTCTGACATTGTTTTTCTCTCTTGCTGATTGCTCTTTCTCTCTGTCTCTTGTTCTCCCTTTCCATCTCTGTCACACAGGTTTCTCTCTCTTGTTCACCTTTTTTTTTAATTGCTTGCGTTCATTTTCTCCCTCCTCCTTCCCCTCCAATCGCTCTGTCTCGTTATTCCTCGTCTTTCTTTCTCGTTCACCCTTTCTTTCACTTGCAGATTTCCTTCCCTGAAGAACATAAGCGAACCAGATCAGTTGGTCCAAAATCATTACAAATTTTAATTGTAGAGTTTCATTGGATTCAAATTCCAAAACCTGCCATGGCAGGATTGAAGCCCAAAACCCCAGAATATTCTCTGCGTCTTGGATTAACACACCATTAATAACACCACTTTGGTCATCGCTTCTCTATGAGAGCAGAGCAGGGGCCTGACGGATCAGAGAATGAGAGGGTGCAAAGTGGAACACCAGGTTTACACAGAATGAAATGCATCAGAAACTTTAAGAATCAATTTCTAGTGTTTTGCAGTAAATGAATATTTGAATAACTACATTGGAACATCTCTTATGTTATTTTCAGAGATTACTGATAGAGCAATCATGGAAGAAAAAAACAAAGTTATCCTCATCACCGTGGTCTCAAATACTTTTTCAATATTGATTTCAATTGCTATGACATTTTATTTTATACGGAGGAAGTATCACAGAAATCATCAGTCACTGGCATCTCAGGAAAGTGCAAAAAGAAATCTTCTTCCTGATATCGGTACTGCTGAGAATGACAACAGCTTTGCGTCTGCAGTAACAGGTACAGACACCACACTTAGTTATTGTGTATTTTTATCGATTGAATGCTCCTGCTGTTACATTGGTGTTCAAACTGATTTTTAAATCTAACTTTTCAATGACAATTAATGAAGCCTTTCAGACAGCATATGTCTTGCTAAGAGCTAGACGTGTGTAAAATTGTGCCTTTCACTATTTTCTGAGGTGCTTTTGAAATTTATCTTCTCGTTAAAAAATGATATCAGAACATCTGTAATTGTTCACACATTTTTTTAAACTCATTCAATTCAGTCATGCCCTCCAAACACTCCCAGATCATCACTCAACACAGCTGCTCAATGTCAGTGCTCAGAGAGAGACAAATGAAGAAAACAGCCAGCGTTGAAGGGCTCCACATAATCTGTGGTGGATTTACGAAGTATTTAGTTGAGTATTCACCATCTGGAATTGGAAATGTATTTGTCTTTCTTAAGTATCACTCCGTCAAAATCCTGGAACTCCGTCCCTAACAGTTTTGTGGGTCTAGTGACAGCAAATATATGGCAGCAGTTCAAAACAAAAAGCTCCCCAAACACCCAACTGGAGGCAACACGGGTGAACAATATATACTGGAACAGTGCGCCCATATCTCATAAAAAATAAAAATGAAAGAGTATTGAAATCATCACGAAGAGATAAATGTTACTTTCTATCTTTGACTGGTTATGTTATAAATTTGTTCCATTTAAATGTGGAACAGAATAGTGTGTGGCAACAGCACTAGTGTGTTGATTATTTTCGTTGTCACACATGCACTGCTGAGTTATTGCATTCTGAAAAGTTATAATGTTAGATGGGTTTGAATTACACCACTGCAGTTGGTGAAACATGAACTTGTTTCACAAATTTAGAATAAAACATGTCTCGTGTAATGGCTTAAGTATTTACAAGCCTCTTCTGCCATAGTTATTGACAGTGTGATGTTTTTCAGCCTTTTCCTAAGGACTCAGTGGAAGTGTGGTTCACTGGTTAGATCAACATTTACTGTCTAATAACTAAATTTCAGTTGAGAAATTGAGAGTAAGCTGCCTTCCTAAATTGTGAGAACCACAAATGTAGTTATATGAAAAATATTATTCAGTAATGAGTTACAGGGCTTTAATCCAGTGGGAAGGAAAAAGCAATAGTATATTTGTAAGTCAGGATGGTGAGTATCTTTCAGGAAAACATGCAGCACGGATACATTTGTACCGATGTTATGTTTTAGGCTTTTTTACATTACTGAACCACCCTCCATTGTCCATCCCCAAGTGAAGGTCAGACTATGGCGCATTGCTGTGGGTCTGGAGTGTCATGTCGGCCAGATCAGAAAAGGATGGCAGATTTCCTTCACTAAATTAGTGTTATGACCAGAACAGATCTGCACAAAATATCTTAAGAAAGTAGCCTATACCCTAATTCTTATTTTAAAATCAAGTGTAAACTATCTGTTCCTGATGCAATGCGACTATTCAAACTATTCAACGTCGAGCAAACAAAAATTATTGAAAGACTCCAGTTAAAATACAAGCAAAGAACGAGGAATTTGGTGTAACTTAATTCTATTGGAAACTTAAAATTATAATAGGTACAGTAACTATTAATCATTAAAGGTGACAATATAGTAACATTCCCTAAAGGCATCCTTTGGCAAAACAAACATTCAAACACAGATTTTTACATTAATATTTCCAATCCAGGATGTATAAAAGACATTAAGATACAATGCAGAAAGTGGCAGCCAAGAGATATTCACTTGTGTATCCATGTCATTTGAGACCCCAATAGTTTCTGTCTAAAGTTAAACCAATAAACTAAAAAAAAAGTAGAAGGCTGGGCTGTGAGAGCTGGCCGCACTGAAGTTGCTTCCATTTTTCTAACTTAAAAAATAAAACGCTGAGCCGCACAAGCTGGGGCGGCACAGTGGCTCACAGCACCATAGATCTAAGTTCAATTGCTGCCTTGGGTCACAGGCTGTTACCCATTCCTCCTGCGTGGGTTTCCTTCAGCCGCTTTGGTTTCATCCCAAAGTTCAAAGATGTCTAGGTTATTGGCCATGGGAAATTCAGCTTGACAGAGGTAGGGCAGGAGGGTGAGTTTGGGTGCGTTGCTCTTTGGAGAATAGGTATGAAATTGTTGGGCTGAACGACCTGTTTCCACACTGTAGGGATGCTATAATTCCAAGTGGTCTTCACTGGTTGGATAGGCTGTTCTGCCTAACAGCCTCTCTGCAAAAAGTAAAGGACAAAATAACCTCGTGAAAGCCACAGCATTGTCACTCAAATATCCAAAGATGCCTCCATTATAAAACTCTTATTCTAACTCTATTAGTACACTACAGGGCATATATAATACATTGAGTCTAAACATGCAAACATTCACTTCTACGTTACGTTTCAGACCATTTACTTGCACGGCTGAATGCCTCTGTTTCTCTTCATCAAATTCGGGACAGCACTTCAGCAATTATGTCCTGCCACGTAGATAATTGTCAAATTGAATGGCTGCAACGATAAACTCCAACTAAAGAGTCTGGACTGTTGGTCCTTAAATTTCTCCAAAAGCTTTAAGGGTCTTAAATCAATTGTCTGAGATGCATTACTGGCAATATAAATGTTGAAATGTAACGCCAACACCAAGCTCAAGGTTTCCTCCTCATTCGTGGAATATTTGTGTTGATGAGTATTCAATTTCCTGGAAAATCCTCACTAGGTCTTTCCATCTTCTCGTCGTCTTTTTGTAATAGTACAGAACTGACACCCACATCACTCGCATCAATAATCATCCTGAATGGATTTGTGTAATTCAGTATGGCTAACATGAAGGCAGTGATTAACACAGCTTTCAGACTGTCAAATACCTGCTGACATTTCTGCATCCACTGAAATGGTCTGCACTTCTTCAGTAAGTCAGTCAGTGGAGAAACCACACTACTAAACTTGGGTGCAAAGTTCTCACAAAGTCCACTAAAACCCAGGAATCATAGTACAGTCGTCATCATCGATTGTATGGGCAACTACCCAAAAAACTTTATTTTTCCATCCCGGGTTGTTGGGCTGACTTTGAGGTGGGGCATCCGACCATGCCCAATAACATCAGCCAGGAGTGTGGCTTGGGATTTTGCAAACTCGCTTTTAGCCAGGTTCATCAACAACCCTGCCTCCCAAAGTCGATCAAACAATTCTGACAAATGCTGCAAATGTTCCTTCCATGTGTGACTAAAAATCACGAGGTCATCGACATACACCACACAATTTGATATTCCAGAAATGACTTTCTTGGTTAGTCTTTGAACTGTGGCTGGTATATTTTTGATACCAAATGGCATGACCTTAAATTCGGTGTCACAAAAGCCGAAATTGTTTTTGCTCTTTTGGATAAAGCTACCCTCCGAGTAACTCCAAGTTAAAAATGGAAGTTGCTTGTCACGCCTTCTCAATTCGGTCATTCAAACATGAAAGGATATGAAGCAGACTTTGTAACTGCATTGACTTTGCGATAGTCCACATATAATCATTGGGCACCATGTGGTATTCACACCTTTAGCATGGGTGAGCTCCACTCGCTGAAACTCACTTTGATTGTGTTGTCCTTGAGCGTTCGTTCAATCTCTGGTTGAACCTTAGCCAAATTTAAAGGGTTAAGTCTATAAGAATGTTGCTTAATAGAAACAGCATTTCCTATATCTACATCATGCATAATTAATTTGGTACTTCCAAACTTGCCCCACATATCTTCCCATGGGATTGTAATAACTCTTTCAGGTCATTTCTATTTAACTCTGGATTGTAACTCAATCATTGATTCCATTTTTTGAGAATTTCCTCATTGTCCAATTTAATTTGAGGAATGTCCAATGAGAAGCCTCAGAACTTGGTTCTTCACTCTGTGTAACCAGTAACGCAAGCTCCTTTTGCTTCCCTTCCCTATCAAAATACTTTTTGAGCACATTCACATGACATACTGTGAGACATCTTTCTATCTGAAGTCCTTATCAAATAGTTCACCTCTCTCAGTCTCTTTTTGATTTGATAACCTCTACTAAACATCTCTTTTAAAGGTTCACCTTTCACTGAAAGTAACACTAACACTTTATCTCCTTTAGCAAAATTGTGAATTATTGATTTATTGTTTGCTTCCTCTTTCATCACATGCTGTGCTACTTTTAAATGTTGTCTAGCCAACTCACCCATTATATTGAATCTTTCCCAAAAAATTGACATGTTGTCCAAAAATGTGTCTCTGAGCTCTGACTCACCAAATTCTCCTAAATTAATTTTAGAGGCCCTCTCACCCCATGCCCAAAAACTAACTCAAAAGGACTAAATTAGATTCATTTGTGTGTCCCCGATTTCAAAAAAAAAGTACAAATGGAATTTCTTTATGCTATTCCTCTGGATACTCTTAAATCTAAAACATTAGTGCACACACGTGAGCTTTTTTTTTAAAAACTTCTCTTTCCACCCAACAACACCCCCTACAATGGGTTTCATTTTTACCTTATGGTAAGCTATCTTTATTTCATGGCGACTTACAACACTTTTCACTGTATTTTTCTTGTAAAAGTACACATGAGAATAAATTCTAAATTCAAATTCAAATTAAAAACACCCGAAGGTACTTCTTCCACCTCCAGAAAATTCTTAATATCCAAAAGAGTTATCATTACACAAGACACACCCTGTTCAAAACAACCGAAATTAACACCCAAATAAAAGACAACAACAATTCCTACTTGCAGCCTATGAGCCCAACAATCCTAAACCCAATCTGGAATTACAGATTTTGTACCTGACAAGAGCCTTCAATTTGTATGGACCAGACTAGACTCCCTCAAAATATTTTAAGAAGGTAGCCTAGACCCTACATTTTTCTGATTTTAAAGGCTAATGTAACGTATCTGTTTCTGATGCAATGCGACTGGTCAGACTACTCAGCGTCAAGCAAATCGCAATTTTTTTTTAAACACTGCTGTTAAGTTACAAGTGAAGAAAGAGAAATCTTCTATAACTTAGTTCGATTGGAAGTTAACAAAATAATAGATACACTAACTATTATTAATTAACAGTTCAAGTGTAGTAACATCCCGGAACACACACCTTGGCAAAAAGACAAAGTCAGACACAAATTCGCACATGCAGTTTTCCAATCCAGGAGGCAAAAGGATCGAAAGAAAACTCAGAGAGTTTAGCAACCAAGAGACATTCACAGAAGCTTCCAAGACTTTTGAGACCCCAATATTTTATGCTTAAAGAGGAACCTAAAAATTGAAAAAAAAAGTGGAAAGCATTGTCTGCGAGATCTGGCCACACATGGGCTGATTCCATTGTTCGAACTTTAAAAAAAGAAACAAGTGCTTCACAAGCTGTTCGGTCATGAGCTGGGCACCTCTGCCTTACAATGTATTTTCAAAAACAAGGACAAAACAACATATTGAAAGCCACAGCATCGTCAAACTATTGACCAGGTCAGATGTCATTCCAGATTTTATCGCATATGAACGTCGCCACCTGCGATGGCTTGATTCGAACGCATGATCCCAGCTGATTAAGCTGGCACTGTGCATTACTAGCCCAGAGAAATTACCACGGCTCCACTGCCTGCTTGTGTGAAAAGCTATTTGAAATTACCAAAATAAATCTGGATGATTACAAAACATGATCACTGCAACACTCCTTTCACAATGACATAGATAGAAACAACAGTAATTGCAGTATGTCTCTGTGGATTTTTAAAAAAAATATAGTTTATTGATCAGCATTTTGTTCATAATATTGTTCTGTTATTTATTGTTCCTATGAATGGCTATTTTAAACTTTTTGAATATTGTAATTCCAGAGAGAGAACCGCAGCACAGAGATCACCCGTATAAAAATGACAAGAATGTTAAAATCACTGGAGAGTACGAAAGATCTTGGAGATTTCCTCAGAGTGAAAAATACACCAAAGTAACAATCATTCGTTCATTGAATGAGTAGGAACAAGCAGGCCATGCACTGACGATCAGGCGTATGGAAGGTGAAGAATCCTGGAGGAAGCCTGAGAAAAATTATCCAGAAATGCCGTTAGATCGTTTAGCAGTCTCTGGGACAAGCCTCATCATTGGACCCTGTGGTTCTGGAAAAAGTACCACAATACGGAAAATAATGCATGACTGGGCAGCAGGCAAAATGTACCGACAGATTAGTGCTGTCTTTCCATTTAAAGTTCAGCAATTAATTCTCATCGAAGAGAAAATGAGTTTAAACGACCTGATACTAGAGTTCTTCCCTGAATACAGAAACTCATTACAGCATCTGTGGGAACAGCCAGAGAAAATATTGTTCCTATTTGATGACTTGAACCTTCTCCAGAAAAACTTCGATATCACCCAGACGCCAAACAGGAATGATTACGAATCTCAGAGTTTAGGGCCTGAACAATGCTGTGAAATATTTCATATTGTGCGTTGCCTTGTAAAAGGGCAATTGATGAAAGGCTGCTCCGTGCTGGGAACAAGTTCCCCATGGAAACTGCAGACGCTTGGAAATGTCGGATCAAATCGAGCTTTCGATATCCTGGGGTTCAATGAAGATGCTATGAAGCAATATTTCCAACGTTGCTTTGCAGATGGGCAGCTTGCATCAGACGTACTGTATTATGTTGGGCAGGATAAGAAGTTATACGCCATGTGCCATAATCCGCAGTTCTGCTCAGTTCTGTGTTCAGTATTGGAATCACCGCAGGAAGAAGGAGCCCAGATGCCAACAGTCATAACCAGTACAAGGGTGTTCCTCATTTACGTCATGCACCTTTTGAATAAATATTATTATGATTATGACATTGCTCCTGACAGGCTTCCGAAATTGGGTAGTTTGGCCTACAAGGGAATTTGTAACAAAATTGTTGTGTTTAAAAAAGGCCAATTAAACAAGGACAAGCTCCCTATTTACAATTGGATCTCTGCATTTATGATGGAAATTCAAGGCAACGATGGTGTTGACTATGTGCTCACTTACTCCATTTTGAAAGATTTTGTCGCTGCGCTCTTTAAATATTCAAATATACCAGTAAACGAAGTGAAAAAACTACTGACCGAATGGTACTCCTGCACTGATGACAGATTTAAGTTTGTTTCACGTTTTTTCATCGGACTTTCATCGCCAAATGCAATGAAACAGATTGGGTTTTATCAGAGGGATCTACATTCTGAAATAGCCTCAGATGTAGCAGAATGGCTGAAAGAAAAATTCAACAGTTGTGTGCAGAACTTGAAAAGTGAGAAAAACCAAAATAAGTTCCTAGAAGTATTGCATTGTATTTTTGAGTTTGCAAATACAACGCTGATGGAAGGTACATTAACTCCATTGAAGAGGATAAGATTCACAAAGTGTCCTCTTGAAACACTTGACTGTACGGTTCTCTCAAGGGCATTAATGATGGTTCAGGAGATCGAGGAGCTGAATATGGACAGTTGTGGTATAAAGGATGAGGGAATCCATCAGCTGGAGCAAGTGCTACATAAATGTGAAGTACCCAGGTAATGCAACGCTGATCAACAGCATTATAACATCATTTTGTGACGGAGCTGTCTCTATAAACATTTCCAAGCCTACCATTTCTCCCTGTGAATTATGAATTCTTTTTATTCTTTATTAGTCTCAGAATGAATAAACTGGGTGATTCGGGAGTAAAACGTCTCTCTGCCATTATGAAGAAAGAGCGTTGCAAAATACTGAGATTGTCTATGTGATTATGTTTGAAATACCTGACAACACAACATGAGTTTTTTGTCCAGATAGATTTTAAATTCCATATTAGTAATTGTCAGCAAGTACGACTTTTTTCGTATCTGTTATCCCGTAATAATTTAGATATAAGCACAGCCCGTAAAATGTGAACAATTCTTACAATTAGCCTGGAATTTCGCTGTGCTTGTTTGCAAGTGGTATTTATTTTGACCTTTGTTGCTCTATATCTGTCTGATGTTACTGTAAATATAATTTATGTCTTTTTGAATTCTTCAATCACTGCAGTTTAAAATCCAACAATCTCACAGATGACTGTGTGGACACCCTAATCGCTGCTCTCCGTGAAAATACTGTCCTGTTAAAACTGGACATCGGCAATGATGACCCAAATTGTGCCCAAGCCAACAGGTTGACAGATAACTCTATTCCTGCACTGTCCCAGTTCATTCAGAGTAACACACACATGAAAGAATTCAAGTGAGTTTTTTTTTTCTTAAATCTTCATCACCTAAACGCTCTTTGAAGGAAAAATCTTTTTCCATAATTTATTTGAATGAAATTGCAGAATGAAAAGAGCTGAATTTATTTTTAGCAATTGTACCACCTCGGACGACAGTAACTGCAGGATACCAGGTGTATTGGAGACCGAGCATAAAGGTCTGGAAACGTTTCTCAGACATCTCTGCCAACTCCAACACTTTTTGCACCAAGCGATGTAACATACTGATTAAAAGTATTTCCGCTCCTTCACCAGTACGTGATGAATCCCGGGGAACTATCTCACAAAAAAACTACTTTTTAAAACTTAATTAGAAAATTGTAATAGCTTTATGCATAGAGTCATACAGTATGGAAAGAGACCCTTCTGCCGAATTTTTCCATGTTGGTCAGATATCCTGAACTGAACTAATCCCATTTGCCTACCTTTGGTCTTTTCTATTCATGTGCCTATCCAAACACCTTTTTAATGCTGTAATTATACTCACCTCAACCACTTCGTCTGGCAGCTCATTCCATATGCACACCACTATCTGTGTATAAAAGTTATATCTCAGGACCCTTTTGAATCTTTCCACTCTCAACTTAAACCAATGCTGTCTCGTTTTGAATTCCCTTACCCTGTGGGGAAAAAAAAATGCTATTCACCTTATCTGTGCCCATCATGATTTTATAAACGCCTATAAGGTCAATCCTTAGGGCCCTACAGGCTCCAGGGACAAAAGTCTCACCCTACCCAACCTCTTTTTCTAACTCAAACCGTCCAGCTTCGGTATCAGAAACAAAAACCGAAGTTGTTGGAAAAGCTCAGCAAGTTTCGAAACATCTGTGAAGAGAAATCAAAGTTAATGTTTCGGGCCCGGTGATCCTTCCTCAGAACTGATGGTAACGATGAAAGTATCAGTTTATGTGCAGAAGACAGGGTGTGGTGTGTGTGTGTGTGTGTGTGGGGGTGGGGGGGGGGGGGGGTGCGTGGGTGCGGGCGGGGTTACGTAAGCGGGGTGGTTGAGGAGTAAACGATAGGTAGGGATAGAGCCCAAAGAGATAGCAAAACAGTTAGACAGACAAGGGGCATGGCTGCGAGGGTGAATACTTGTTAATGGAGACTGTTAGTGACTAACAAGAGGTAGTGTGTAATGGCAGGCTTTGTGATAACAAGGCCTTTGTATGTGTTAGGGGGCTAGGACATGAGGGTTTTCAGGCCCTAAAATTATTGAACTCGCTATTGAGTCCAGTAGGGTTCCAGAGCAGAAATTGAGGTGTTGTTCTTCCATCTTGTGCTGAGGTTCCCTGGAGCACAGCAGCAAGCCTGAGACAGAGATGTTGGCCAGGGAACAGGAGGGTATGCTAAAGTGGCAGGCAATTGGAAGCTCAGGGTCTTTTCTGCAAGCAGAATGTAGAGCGGTCACTCAGTCTGCGATTCGTTTCCCCAGTGTAGTAGAGATAACATTGTAAGCAGCGAGTTTAGTAGACTAGATTATGTGACGTGTAGGTAAAATACTACTTCACCTGGAAGATATGTTTGGGCCCTTGTATTCAGCGGTGGCAGGCCATAATTGGGCAGGTGTTACACATTCTCCGTTTGTAGGGGACGATGCCGTGGGGCTGAGGGGGGCGGTGGGGTTGAAGGAAGAGTGGACCAGGGTGTCCTGGAGGAACGGCACCACTTCCCGAAGTTGGACAAGGGAAGGGAGGGAGTATGTGTCTGGTGGTGGCATCTCTCTGGAGGTGACGGAAGTGCCGCCTAATGATCCTCTGGATGTGAATGCTGATGGGATAGCAGTTAATCTAAGTTCCTCCCCCATGTCTTACCACACACGCCAGGCTTTTTTATCTCTTAGTCTGCCATTACGCACTACCTATTGTTTGCCACTAACACTCTCCATTAACAGTTATTCACCATCCTAGCCTGATCTTTGTCAAATCCTTTGTATGTCCAACTGTTCTTCTATCTCTTTGGGCTCTGTACCGACCTATAGTTTACTGCTTACCCCCTCCACCCACCCTGTATTCTGCATATAAACCCACATTTTCCTAGCTGACATCAGTTCTGAGGAAGGTTCACTGGACCCAAAACGTTAACTTTGATTTCTCTTCGCACATGCTGCCAGACCTGCTGAGATTTTCCAGTAACTTCTGTTTCTGTTTCGGATTTACAGCATCCGTAGTTCTTACGACTTTCATTCAGCCTCAGTATCTTCGCGGTAAATCTGATTTGCATCCACTCTTGTACTCAATTGTATGACCAATGAAGCCAAGAGCGTGAAGCACCTTCTTCTCCAAAATGTCTACCTGTGAAGTATATACTGGTCAGCAGTGGCTATGTGTCATGAACAAATAACATTGTTTAAAAAGTGCGGTGAAAACAATCACCGCATAAAGAAACAATAGTAATATTGTTACCAGTCATCAATCTCAGAAGCCGATCCTAATCCATAATTATTATGATTTGTTTTTCAGTTTGAAAAACAATAAATTCTCTGCGGAAGGACTGCAAAGATTGAAGAGGGTTCAAGCATCAACTGATTTAACTGTAATAACAGAATGAAGGAGGATTTATGCATTATGTTCTACTGATTTGTGGGAGATGCTCATTGGAATCAATACCTTTACAGATCTGCATTTAAGAACTCGCTTGAGAGACACGAATACATTGTGTGTCAAGCAAAGAGATACAAAATTAACGCACTCAATTCACAAGCATCCACTCCACCACAGATGCTCAGTAGCAGCAGCATGTACTATCTACAAGATGCACTGCAGAAATTCACCAAAGATCCTCAGACATAAACTTCCAAACCCATGACCACTTCCTTCTGAAAAGACAAGAGCAGCAGACATATGGGAACACTACAACCTTCAAGTTCCCCTCCGAGCTACTCTACATCGTGTCTTATAACTATATAGTCAAGAAAGCACAACAACACCTGTTCTTCCTCATGAGAATATGGAAATTCGGTATGTCCAGAAGGACTCTCAACAACTTTTACAGATGCAGCATGGAAACCATTGTGCAGAGCTGGCTAAACACAGCAGGCCAAGCAGCATCATTGGCGCAAAAAGGCTGACGTTTCGGGCCTAGACC